>NC_031771.1:21170623-21277131 GCF_001522545.3 Parus major
AGATTTAACATGTGTGCTAATGATTTACCCCACACCTAGACAGCACTTAATTTAGAGCTCTGTAATGCAGAACTTCTGTTGTTCAGGTTGGCCAGTGTGTTTTGTTCAGACCCTTTAATTTCCTCACTTCAATAGCTCCCATTTTGGACAGCACTTAAAGAGATGATTATTAATGCTCTTGGCAGCTCCTTTTTGAATGCTGAACTGGCAGGGTTCACTTCATGGTTTTGCCTGGCATATTCCTTTCCTCTCTCATATTCCTTGGGAATAGTGAAAGGATATATGGTACATTTTGACAGTAAAAAAAAAAAAAGTGCTTCCTTTAATATGTAAGATATGATGCTTTCATTGAAGAGAAGTACTGTTTCAGGAAGAATATTACAGGGTTTTTACATTCAAGTAGGCATGTAGATAAATAGACCTATTGGTATATTTCCTTCCAAATACAATAATACAGACAGGTCATGCTTAGAACATGAGATTTTTAATAATGGAGGAAAAAACTGTAATTTAACAATCAGAGTTTGCTAGGCTGTGGAAGTGGCAAAGCCAGAATCAGTTCATTTAAACATGAATCATGTCTTTTGGGAATATGATACTGTGTATAAGTCTCATGTAAAGATGGCAGATCTTATGACTGCATGAAGTGTTTAAACATTTGATTCTTCTTTGCTGAAGCACAACTTCTCTGAAGGCAACAACCATAGCTAAACTATAAGTACTGCCCAAGCACAAGGGCATTTGCCTTTTGGGAGCCAGACAGAGCTTGGACACTTATTCCAAAAAGGTCTCAGGACTTCAGGAACACCATTAGTTTGGATAGCACCTGGTTTCACTCACCAAGTACTCTTGAAATGTGCTTTGTTTCTGAGTGTTGTTCATTTAAAATGCAGTTGTGTTGAGAGATTTTGAGATGCTAGTGCAAGCACCTGTGCTGCTGTTCAGAGGTCAAGAGTCTCCAGGCAGTTTTCTTTGGGACCACATGGAATTTCTGACTCTAAAGGGGTTTTTAATAAGCAGGAGAGAAGGAAGGATCTTTATTTACCTTAAGAGAGATGACAGTGTGGTGCCAAGATATTCTTCTAGTCTCTTGTAAAAAGGGTTCAAGGTATTTTAGCAAATTGAATGCAATGGAGATTCTCTGAAAAGAGTCCTTAGTTGCAGTTGTATGGGGTAATTTGGGCTGGGAGAGAGCAAAATACTGTGCTGTCCTACAGCACAGTATGCAAATACTGCCTGACCACTGGGGATTTTTTAACATATGAGACTAAACAGAAGTTATAAATGTATGAAAATACGTTCTGAACAGCATGTAATATTTATATATATTTATATAAATGTCTGTATTTATGAATTAAATTAATTAATTTCCATGAACCTTTATTTTGGAGAAGTCTGGTGGTGTACCTTAATTCCTTGGTGATAACTTCCATAAGACACTTTGCTAATAACAGCCTGAGCCAAACTGCTGTCTTTGTTAGGCTTGTTTGAAGAAGAACATAATAAATTTGAAGAGGTGGAATATCTTGGGTTTTCTCTGAAAAGAGTTGGAAAGTGGAAGGATGAGACCTAGTACAATGGTTAGAGGAAAGCTTCCAAATTATTAGAGGAGTCCAAAGGATGTGAAATTCATTACATTTAAGAAGGAAAAACACTTACATACATCCTTAACAACTACAAGGATCACTGAAAAGATGAGGCTAACTCTTGTGATAGTAGGAAGTACAGCACTTAGTCTGGCATCTCCTCTTTTGACTTCTTCCTGTTAATAGCTGTCTTTCCCACTCACATAGAGTCTATTAGGGTCCTACTGGCTGCCTTTCAGTACCTACAGGGCATGGACAAGAAAGCTGGAGAGGGATTTGTTTTACTTGAGCATGTAGTGACAGGACCAGGGTAAATAACTTTAGGCTAAAAGAGGGCAGGTTTAGATCAGGTATTAGGAAGAAATTCTTTGCTATGAGGGTGGTGAGGCACTGGAACAGGTCTCCCAGAGCAGCTGTGGATGCCCATCCCTGGAAGTGTCCAAGGCCAGGATGGATGGGGCTTTGAGCAACCTGGTCTAGTGGAAGGTGTCCCTGCCCATGGTGGAGGGTTGAAAGTACATGACCTTTAAGGTCTCTTCCAACCTAAACCATTCTATGAGTCTTATTTCTTGTCTTCAAGACCGTTTCATTTCTGGTTCAGAACTTGAAGCTTGCACCCTCTTCCTCAGTTTGGTTACCTGACCATTTTCTTTTTGATCCTTTAATCTCACATTAAAGAAAACACCAATTGTAAAATATTCTAAAAGTTGTCCATATGGTGGAGTCATGAAGACCCTAAATAGGTTTAATAACTAAGTTAATAGTTTAACACTTATTTAACAAATCCAGCTACTCCTTTCTATGTTCATTGTACAGCATACAGTTTAAAACACATTGGCAAGCTTTATGCTGTGATGTATTTTTGCCAAAAACACCAAGGTCTGGGTTATCTTGGCATGTGTGCTGAAATAACAGAGATAAGAGACTTGGAGGTTGTCCTCTGACAAAACCTGCCAACCAAATTTTCCATCAGAGAATAAAGTAGCAGTGATGATGTGTTGATTTTCATAATCATATTTTTGTGTCACTGCATTCCATCTTTCCAGGATTGTGTTGTGGGCATTCTGTAGCAGAACATTGCGTGCTCTTCCCTTTCCCAGCACCTAAGTATGTTCTCCATTTTTGCACAGGGCCGGACTGCTCTCCCTGCACCATGTCAGACTGAGCTCTGCTGAGTGAACAGTGAGATCACCCCTCTCCAATGTCATGTTTCTTTCATTAGGAGCAGAGATGTTTTATAGTAGGCAGCAGGTGCACTTCATTCTGTCAACTCCAAGTGCAGTGCATCACTTCAGGTGAAGCAACTCAAAAGTTGCTGACTTTGGAAATCTAAAATACTGGGGTTCTGATGACTGATATTAATTTCCCAAGCACAGCACACATTGCATATTGCTCATAGAAGTAAAGGGTAACCTCTCCACTTTCAGTATTTCCTCCTTGAAATCAGGGAGAAAAGACTACCCAAAGAGTAGCCAGTGCTGTTGCCATGACATTAGAAATTAATACCAGTTCATATTTTCTTTATGTTCTTAGCACTTTCTAATTTCCCCCAAGGAAATCTTGGCAATGACAGGGTGAGAGAGAGAGAGAATAAAGCAAGAGCAGGAAAGACTAGAAGGCAAGGTGCATTGGCTTGGATCTGAGTGAGAGGGAGAAACCAGGGATAATGACAAAGTT
The DNA here is from genome assembly GCF_001522545.3 of Parus major. Classification (NCBI taxonomy): domain Eukaryota; kingdom Metazoa; phylum Chordata; class Aves; order Passeriformes; family Paridae; genus Parus; species Parus major. The sequence continues at coordinate 21,173,887 of NC_031771.1, forward strand.
GAGGTAGGGGTAGCTGAGGAATATAATCACCAGAAAATGTGAACCAAAATAACAGAGAAGTTACATTTTGTCCCTTTTTATGCCTGCATAATTGGAACTGCCATAAAATTGATGCATAGAGCATGGAGAGGACTTGGAGAACTCTACAGTGGCCCAATGGACCAAAGGGGACTACTGAATAACAAATCCCAAATCCCCTGATTACGTAACAGATCATTTCCTTAGAAGAAAAACAAGCTTAATATAAATACAAAAAGACTTGGGAAAAAACACCTCAAAATTATCCACAAAGATGAGACAGCAATTTCATGACAGAAAAAGAAATTGAAGTAAATGTTCTGGAACCCAGATGCAGGAGGAGTATTTTAGACCTTGATTACCCAGTGGCTTGAATTTACAGCCTTTTCATTCCAGAAGCTTTATTAGAGAAGCAAAGGTCTCAGTCTTTTCATCTTGGAGGCTGTGAGGAAGGACTGCACAGCCTTGCTGCACTGCCCTGCCTGTCCCCTGAGAATTGTGGCTACCTGCCCTCTACAGTACCTTCCATGAAACCAGGAATTAACTTTTGATAACTTCAATTTGTACTTGTATGAAGGCTATATTAATCTATGATAAAGGCCTCCTATAGAATTCTATCAGAAAGGTTGTATTGATTTTTTTTTCTCCACCAAACCCCCTATACCTGATGAATTTTATATTTACCCTTAAGTGTTTTTCTTTCTGCATGAGGATGTAATTCTTACCACAAGGTAATAAAGAAAAGGAAACGATCATGTTATTTTCACTGTGGCTTTAAAAAAAAAAGTGTCTTTAAAATACAAGGTGATGTAATTTCAACCCAACTATAATTTCTCTGCTTTATGGTAGGCAGTGCTCTGTAAAAGCAGTTTCCAGTTTCTATGGAAACATGTTTGTACACACGCACCCACCTGCGCACATGAAGAGGCTAAAAAGTGCCATCTGTTGGAAATGATGTATACATCTGTCCCTCTGGCTGAAAGGAGACCTGTGTGACTGCTGGAGTGCAAGAACAACATTCTGTATTAATACTGTCACAACAACAAATGTGCATAAATTTGCTACACTTAGCCAGAAGCCATCTTCTCGCTAAACTGCTTAAAGCAGTTTGATTTGATGTCTGAGGTGAATACAGCAACAATTTGAAGTAGGTTTATACCTTGTTTTTTAAAGGTATTTTTGCTTGGCCTTGCATTTTTGGTTTTTCCTATGATGTCACAGGCCACAATATCCAAAGTACTCCCCTTGCTGCCAGTGACTGCCTGGCTGCCAGTTTGTGTACCTCTGGTAGCGGCCGATAGCTGACTGTCCACCTGAAACTATGAGCTCATGAAGCAGTGAGGAAGGGACTTATCTGCCTTGAGGATCAACAAATGTGTCAGAGACCCAAAAGAACCAATTTCAAGTGTACAGGGTAAAGCTTTAAAAGGAGAAATTTGGAAAGGAGCATGAATTGGGTAAGAAAGGCGAGCAGGAGAGGCAACAGTGGGGGATCTTGAGGTATAAATGAAATTGTGTAAGTCCTAAATTTATCATATGGAAAACTGTTTTCCTTGCTAACAAGGTTAAGGGTTTGTAAGATCTACCAGTTCTAGAGCTTGCCAAATCCTGAAGCACCTGCAATCATGGAGGCAGAAATTCCTAGGAAGTTACAGGTGTATAAACTCTACTGAAGATACGCTGTGCAAGACCAGATACGGGGTGTTTTTTGTGAGACACTTAACAATATGATTTTTTTGGTATTATTTTATGTACCCAGTTATGTTGAATATGTTAGAGCACTGTTTTTATATTCTATGTCAATAGGTGTAAGAGACTTTACTTAGTGGGAAAATTAGTTCTGAATGATGCTGTATTTTGTGATGAGATGAGCCTTTTGGTCGGTGACTCTCCTGGTTTCACCTGGGATAGAATGAATTTCCTCCCTGTAGCTGGCACAGTGCTGTGTTTTTAGTATGAGAGTAATGTAGCTACCACACTGATGTTTTGGCTGTTACTCAGTAGTGCTTACCACAAGTCAAGGTCTAAGAAGTTCCAAGTGCTCTGGCAGTGAGCAGCTGCCCAAGCAGCTGGGAGGAAATATGATCAGGACAGCTGGCCTGAACTGGCCAAAGGGATATTCCATGCCATGGAGCATCCTGGTTGGTGTATAAAATGGAAGGAGTTGGCCAAGAGGTGCTGATTGTGGCCCAGGAAAAAGCTGGCCACTGGTCAGTGGGTGGTGAGCAATCAATTTTATTGGGAATCACTAGCATTTCTTGAGTTTTGTTCCTCTTTTCTCCCCCTTACTGATATTGCTTATTTATTATTTTATTTAAATTATTAAATTGTTGTTATCTCAACCCATGGGTTTCACCTGTTATCTGCTTCTTCTGCCCAGCCACTGGCAGTGGCACTGGTAGTGAGGAAGTGGCTGTGTGGTGCTTAGTTGAGGGCTGGGGTTAAACCACAACAGACACAATGCTGAGGTGAATTTTATGTCAGTAGAAACCAGATCAGATTGGACTAGGTTGCTAATATTTTCTCACTTGATGAGAATTGAATGTAATTTGAAAAGCCAAAAGAGTAATTACACTGTAATTATCAATTGTCAATGCAATTATGTGTGTGTCTAGTGCAATTCTGCTCTTAAAGGCAGAGCACTGCCCTAAAGCAGATGCTTGGGTTTGGTGAACGTTCTGCAATAATGCAGCTGAGCAAATTTATTGTCCTATTTAAATCTTTCAGGTAGGTTTTCTGGGTTATCTCTTCGGCTGATTTATAGCTTCACAAGACAGAGGACAAGCAGCCCTTGGTAGTGTGCATCAGTCATCTACAATCAGGGAGAAAATATCCAAGTGCGCTTTTTTTGTCATCTCAATTACAAGGTTTATAGAAATGGCCTCCCCTTCTGTAAACCAAAATGGGACTCAAAGAGAAAACACCACGTTGCGAGGGCCTAAGAAAGTCATTGAGGAAATACATGCCTACACTAAAAGCTCCAATTGTAATCAGCTGAACAGTTTTCTCTTGTGAGAATGAAAACCTTTTTTAATTTAGCCAGCATATGGAAGTATGAAAATATATCTACCTGTTGTTCATCCTTTGCACAAGTGGGTAGTCTGTAACTACAGTGTGAGAAGTGTTTTCTGCCATGCCTGGGCTGTTTTTCCTGAGCCTTTGCAAAGTGCTGTGACAGCAGAGGAGGCAGAGCAGGGTATGTTGTATGTGACAGCAGATCATCAGTGGGATTTATGAGCCCAACCCAGTGTTTGTGTGTTTCTGGATGCTTAATTGCTAGTTTGTCTGTCTAATACCATTGGATATTTTCTGTTTGTTTTTTGTCATGATTTGAGGAAAAGAGTTTTCAAAGTTGTATGAGCTACTGCATTTCAGTGGTGTTTGTACTACAGGAAAGGCAAGCTGCTTAAGCCAAAAATTTTGGTTTGCTTTGTTTAATAGACTTAATCTTTATTTCTAGGTCCCATTAAAGGGCCTTTTGAATTTATGAGTAACCAGCAGTCTGTTTACCAAGAATCTATTGAATTAATTGTGAATCTGAGAAAAAATTAGTCATGTCTGTAAGCTCCTTTACTTTTCATATAGTGTTATAGCCTAGGCACTCTTTCCACCAGAAGACACATTTTTGTGCTAAAAAAAAGGTTTATTTATAAATTAGAACTTCTTCTTATGAGTTTTTCTCTAAAGTTACTGAATTGTAACTCACAGAGTACTTGCTTGTTGCTGTGAAATTTGGATGATGACACTAAATTAATTTATTGATGGCAACCTTGGTCTAATTTATTAATAACCAAAATCAGGAGGAAATTCTGTGTTGCGTGGGATTTTCAAGAAGTGTGATTAACTGATACCAATACATCAAAGCCCACAGTCTGTTAGTTCCAAAAGGAAATAAATGTAATTAGAGAGCAGCTGTTAATAATTTTTTTTAGCAGGAATATAAGCTGTGCTTGAACCTTCCAGTAACTGGAGGAAAATTTGGCTTAAATAATTTTAAGCTTTTTTACTGGAACAAATTAGTTCTAGCACTAACTATTGAGTACTAAAGCATTTTTCATACATCAAAACACTACTTGGTGTTCCAAATTTTGGTCAGCTCTGAGGCAAAATTAGATTGGTTTAAGCAGCTGATGTTGCAGAAACCAGCAGAGTTAGCATTGATTTGAGACGATGTGTTGTGACTCTCACAGCTCATCCTTTTTATCTGATGGGCTGTTACTGATATTAAAATTCAGATGGGATATATTTTGTTTCCTGTCTTTCTTCCACTGTTGTTTGTGGGTTACAACTTCTGGGCTTCACAGGACAAAGTTCACAGATTCAAATCTGAGATGGATATTGTTCAGTAACCATTGAGAACCAGTCACTAAATGTTTGGTTCTTCTGGGTTCTGGTCATACACACACCCTGTGCCCATTCCTCATCTCCTTCCTTTGTATTACAAGCAAGTCTTTTTTGAGGTAAAAGAAACACAAAGTGGCAATTGTCAGTTCCTTATTTCTAAAAATAAATAAAGTGGTAAAGTGTTTGTGTTGATGGAACAATCAGGAAAATAAACATTAAACAGAAAGTTATGGATGCATGAAAGATTTATGGATTTATAATTCAAAAGTAATCAGTAGATTTCATTCTAACACTGCTTAGGTAGTGTTCAGAATCTAAGCACTAAATAATTCTATCACGCACTCCGACATTTTTCAACTAACTGCTAATTAGCAAGATTTGAGCAGGACAATTAACACCAGAAACTGGCAGGTGTTTATAATTCCCCTTGAAAAATCACCTAGAAAAATCACCTTTCTTTAGAAGCCATTTAAGTTGCTCATTTCTGATATAAAACCTCTGCCAAGTATTTGGAACCACAGCATAGATATGCCATGATTATTAAGCACTAGGGAGTTATTTGTGGTAATTTAGCAATTCGTTATCCTGCTGTCGATCCCTCTGTGGAAGTTAGCTCACTCTGTGTGTGTGCAACCTTAATCTCCTCCAATGCAAAATAGAATGGATTCACACCATTGACCAGTGGCTGTGATAGAAGATGATTTGCAAAAGCCATGTCAGGAAAGTCTGGGGTTAGGTTGCAGGATGCTTGACATCGGGAGCTTTATGTGGGGTGGACCACACAAACAGCAGCAAAACAACTTTTCTTTGGAGTGATGGTGGCTATTCTCACCTGATTTAGCCCTGTAGAGATTAGAGGTGCAGGTAAAGCTGGTTCCCTTGCCTCACTCAGGGATACAATGACCTCCCACTGAGGCACTCCTAAGGCTTTTTACTGCTTTGATGCTTGGGTTTATCTTTGCTCCTAGTCTATGAAGTGTTTCCCTTCACAGAGAAATGTCTGAAACCAGAAATACCTGAGCTTGCTTTGGTTCTAAAAACAACACTGCTATGTTAATACAGTGCTCTGCTGCTCAGCTGGGTTTATTAGCTGTGTGATTTGGCTCCTGGTGAGTGAGCTCATTTAGACACCAGCTAGAGGCATTGGAAGTAGCTTGGAATTGCTGTTCAGAATAACTCACATCATGTATACATGCTTCTATTTCATCATTTTTGCTCTTCATGCCAGTTTGATTAAGTTCAACCTGCTTCCTAAGTATACTAGAATAAGATATCCTGCAGTAAAATTTCCAAACTCCAAAAACAAAATGGATTACTTTAGGAAAAACTGTTGTATTTTACACTTGCACCCTATATTATTCTGTTTCAACTTTCAAATGTAGATCACCCTTACCATATAAAAATTCAGAAGTTTTTTAATCATATAATTATAAAATGATTTTGACATCTACATTAAGACTAGAAGTAGAAATGGTTATGTGAGACTATTATTCCTAACAGATGACAAATGAAAACATGGGTTTAGAAAATGTACAGAGTTCAGCATTTGTGTAAGCTAAAAAATGCAGAAAAAGCAGCTGATTCCTGGAGAGTGGACTTTGCTAGAAACCTTTTTTGAAGTTCCAGATACACAACTCAAGTTAAATTAAAGCGCAGAAGCTTGACAGACTTTGCAGTTTGTGTGCTTGTTCCACAGGCAGCACTTAATTGCTGAGAGAGTAAAAAATTTGCACAGAGAGGAAAAATCTAGAGCAAGGTGCCAGCTCTGCTCCTGACAGTAACCAGAAGGCACAGTAGCAGATAGCATGTGATGGTATACAGCCTTGTCCATAGAGCTGAGGCAGTGAAAGACTTCTTTTGTGCAAATGAAGTCAAATGTTTATCAAAAAAAGAGTGGAAACTTGACCTTGGGTCAAGAACTGCATTAAAACAGTCTTCAGTTTCTATCTGCTTTGCCTGGGTACCTCTGAGAAAGTTGATTAGATGGTGTTCTATGTGAACCCTTCTTACTTTGAGATTTGGTGTGGGGTTTTTGGGTTTTTTTGGTGGGGTTTTTTGTTTTTGCTTTTTGTTTGTTTTGTGGGTATTTTTTTGCAAACACAAGGATGCGCTTTTTAATGTAAAGTCATGCAAAGGGTGACTTCCTCTTGGTTTGTGCTTTGGCAAACAGCTAGCACAACAGGGCTCCATCTCAGCTGCTGTTTCTGGATTCCTAATTACTGTGGGATAATACTGTGGGTAATGCATTACCACCTGTAGCAGAACCAAATCTCACCTTTGTCAAGCAGAAAGACATTTTGACATATGGCTCTTTTTCCATTGGCGTGAGAGATGACCCAGCACATACTCTAGGATAATGTGTTCACAATGTACACCAAACTTCTTTAAACAGGGGTGGGGTGGTCCAAATGGCACACAAGCAATTACACTTGGAAAGCTCTCAGAGCACTAAGTCCAGCCCTGCTGTCAGGAATCCACTCTTAATTTTCTCCCCTCATTTTTGGTGTCTATCTCCGCTCCTAGCTCACAGCCAGTTTGCATTTTCTGCTGTGCCCTTTAAATTCATTTGGCAAAGCTGTCTCAGCTTGGGTTGACTTGAACATGAAGTGGTCATGTGTCTACTACTGAGCCCAGCATAGTTCAGGGAAGAAATTGAGCATTAGTTACAGTTTTTGTGTCAGGTCAATGAGGGTTAATGGCCCCTGGAGTCAGTTCTTGACATTGTCAAGTTAATATAAACCAAGCAACTGTTGCTCTCTCACTGTGTCCCATCAACTTTCTAGTTTATTACATATATCATACAAATTATGGCAATATTTTTTACATAACACTACATGGAGAAAATATGTACAGAAAAAACTCAAGTCTTTGCCCTCATTCAACAGGCAGAAAAATTAAGCACCCTTGTTTCTGAGCCTGGACATTGCAATTCAGCCATTAAACTGCAAATACAGCAGCAGAAGGCAGGGAGAGATCAGCACATTTTTGCTCAGAACTTGTTGCATGTTGCTAAGACACGTTTGCAATGGTAACACCATAATAGCTGAAAACACCTCCTATATGTGTTGTTGCTTTTAAAAAGAATTGTGCTTCTCTGACACAAAAGGCCCCCAGGTAAATGCAAAACTTAAAAACTGAGTGAGGAACCTCACTTCAGTATTACCTCTGATGCTTTTTTCTTAAAAAGCTTTCTTTCAGTGAAATATGTCCCCAGCTGCTTCTGGATTAAAGCTTGGCTGGAGCATCTGCCAGCTCCCAGGTACTGAGTGAACTCCCAGCTCCACTCTCACAGCTGTGTCCAGCAGCTCACTGCTATTAGGCTGGGATAAGCAGCCAGGGAGTACTGCCTTCTGCTTTGCCTTCATGTACCAGCATTGAAACAGGATGTGAGAGGCCGGGGGGAGAACTCCCATCAAATGAGCAAATCAGCCCTGCACAGGCTGGGGAACCTGCTGATGGCAGGAGACTGGCACAGAGGCTTTATGAGCCAGTTTTTCTGGGGAACAGCTTCATAAAGCATTTTTGTCATTGATGTGCTTGTGGACTGAGTGGCCTTTCTATAGAAGGAATGAGCTTTTACACTTGATAACACATCCTTAAGTGTTAGCACTTAGAAAGATGTTTACTTCTAAAAGAAAAACATATTTTTAGGCAGTTCAGGCATTGACAGTGGTGTGCCAGTGGTCTTTGGCCTCCTTCATAAATACATAGAATCTGGGACAAGCTGCTGAATGGAAGAATCAAAGTTAAGTCTATAACTCAGTGAGCCCAAATATAACACATATTGTGTGCTTGCAATTAGCAAAAGCAGTTTAGATAGAACAGAAACAAATACAAAAGAAACCAAGTAGGTTTTCAGGGAAAAAAACCACCCAAACAACAGGACATAACATAATTGTCAGCCTCATATGTGCACAAAACCAAGCCCATATAAAATCATATAGACAGCACAGCATGTGTGAGCCTTGGGCAAACACACAAGTGGTCTAATTAACTATACCAGGAGCCTGTTGGTAGAAATTAGCATGTACTGCTTCTTCCCTGACTGGCTGGAAAATGTCTTTCAGCTGGAAATGATTTAACAGCCCTCAGTTTGCCCAGGGTTACCCCCTGAGTCCTACAGAGTGTATGGCCTCAGCATTTGGGGCTTAGAGGGTTAAGAGAGACAAATTATGAGATGTTTTCCATAAAACACTCCATTTATAACACTCCACAAACATTTCCATTTATGCACTGGCCTTGTTTTCTGGTCAGCCAAAGAAGCCAACTTGCCTCAGAGATGGGCTTGGCAATCCATGGTCCCTGCAAGGAACTGAGAAAGGAAATGCTGTGTAAGGCAGCACAGTCATGTCAGATCTGTCACTGACAAAGCCCAGATGGTTCTGAGATACTGTGCTATGAAATGGCTCCAGAAAGCTCAACTACATCTCTCTCCTAGTAGTCATTTTCTTCTTGTCTAGTAATGCTTCTTGAGAGAACCAGTCATTGCATAGCACTGAAGGTCTCTTGAGAAGCACTAAGAGGCTTCCAGCTCTCTTGGCTCAAGCCCCCAGAAGTTAAAAGTACTTCTGAGTTCAGATGATGTTGTGCAGTTTAGGCTATTCTGAGGATAATCACCTTACACTAATACCACACAGCTCAACATCATCAGACCACCAACTGTTTCTTGATTTAAAGGATCTAATGGTACTGATAGGTCAGAAGATTGGTTTAGTTGCTCCTTTTTTATATTACATTAATATCTAGAAACACAAGAAAGAGCTGGTCATGTTGTATTTGATGCCATTTATCAGTATAGCAGGAGACTAGGTCTGCCCCAAATTTATATTCTCATCAAAAACAAATCAACAAAGGGCAGAAGTAGAAATAAAAGTCAAATAAGCTGAAGTGGCTCCCCAAGGTCATGCAGCAGACTGCTGGCAAAGCTCATGTCTCCTGATTTCCAGCCAGTGCTGTGCCTGCAGATGTATGCCACTGACACCTCTGAGAGGGACAGCAAAGCAGCAGCAGTCAAAAGCCTAAGGGAGTTTGATAACTGAGCACAGCATCTATCTGCCCTGCAGTTTTCCAGTTGCCTGTTTATCCCCTTGAAGACTACCAGGGAAGAAAGCTAGCAGTCTATAAAGCAAGGCAGCCACTGGCTCGTGAGGCGTCATGTAGGAGTGTGTGGTTCACAGCTCATCACAGCACTCACAGCAGCCAAGGGTTTGGGGTGATTTCTGTTGCTATGCATGCAGAAGGTTTGGCTGGGATGGGGCAGAAGGCTGGAACCAGTAGATAAACAGCACCAGAGATAAATTTGTAATGAGTTGTAGCTGTACTATGATTATTTTTCATTCCTCCAGTATTTATTATTCTGTTGAGCTGTGCTGCAGGGGCTTGGCTCTGGAGGTGTGTGGCAGTGAACTAATATTAAGTCTGTCAAAGTGAGAAATCTGAACTGTAAAAGAGCTGAAACTATTTTTATATGGTTCAGGAGCATACTGGAGGAAAAACAGATGGGGTAAAATCTATTTCATTTACTTCACTTTAGGCTGAATTCAAACAGAAAGATTTAGAAAGCATCCAAAAATATGGATTCTCAGATCAATACAAGCTAATAAAGGCCAGCAGACAATTACAGCAGGAGTGGTGATAACATTTCTGGCCTAAGTGCTAAGTGAAAACAGATTTCTCTCAGTAGCTCCACTGGAAGAAATAATCTGTTTGTAATTAAGAAGAGCTGGAATAGAAGTGTGGGGTGTTATGGCAGATATCCATAGCTGAGGCATTATTAGACTTAAAGCCTAACTGGGTAATACTAAAGAAACTTTCTAGCTCTAAACTCCAAGTTACAGAACTAGAATATAAAATGTGCCTTTGGAGAAGTGCACATGTGGACTATGATCCATACCAAACTCTAAATTGGGTTGTGCACTCAAGGTTTGTAATTAGCTCTTCCTAACTTGACTTCTCAAGTGTTCAAATTTCACCATGAATTAAGGAGGTAGGAGAGGAAAAATGACATTTTGGTATCCAGGTCTTATAAACAGAACCTCATGAACAAAAGCCAAGCTCGTAAATTAGCCAGGCCCAAACCATCAGGATTGATGGTCCCTTTGCATCATCTCTGGTAACTGAGGATCCCAGGACATAATCTTGGACTGAAGTGATTACATGAACTTCTTTGGGAATCAGGGAAAGTAAGGCCCTAACTAAGTGATATTAAGGAAGTTGTGTATGTTATTGTTTCTGGCCTGAAAAATTCCTGTTTATATTATCTGACTCTTTTTTAATCACTGCTTTCATGGCTGAATACCTCCCCAGGACTGGCTGTGAGGTAAACAAGACTTTCACAATCTACTGCAACTATCAGATGAATCAGTCTCAAACAAAATCATAGTGTATTGTAGTTTAGTAGGCTGTTTAGTACTTGTTCTTGAAGTATTTCACAGTATATGGAATACATTTCAGTGTTATCTCTTGCTGCTGCTCTTAGCACAGTACTCTGAGATGAGTTTTGTTGTGGTTCAGAGGTTTGCCTGACTCTTCCCTCTGAGCCAAACTGGTATGGCTGCATTTGCTTTGGCAGATTTTGGTCCTTGGTCAAACAAATTAAATATTAGAGGGTTGTTCGGACACTTGCCTTTGAGCTGGATATTAATATATAATGGACATTAGTATATTAGTATACTATATAATTAGTATACACTCATTATAAATAATTAGTGTTATATTAGTATTAGTATACAGGGCAGAAGCAGGCTCAGTAACATGGTAAAGCTGCTTCTGCAGGAAAATAATATTCAAATACAGTAAAAAGGTCAAGAGCTGACCCTAAGGAGCTATTCAGTGTGAAGAAAACTGAATATATCAGGCCTACAGAAAGAAAAGTCTGTTTACTGGAACAAGAACTGTAACACTGAGTGCTTTCCAAACCTTTCAGGGTGTCTTGGAGTGTTAAGTGGCCAAATTGAGCAGGGAGTGTTTTCCCATTTCTTCCCTGGTGTTGGGTACTTCAGTCCCTGACAAGCCTTACATTGTTTCTCATGGCAAAGCTTAGCAGGGCTCTTCTGGACCTGGCCAGCATCTGAAGTCCCCTCTCTTGCCATGTTTCCCACCCCCCTGCTCACCAAAGGAAGCTGGCTGTTTCTAGCAGTAGTTGTCATGTGGTGATAGCAGACTGAACAGCTGGGTAGGAGACAGAAAGACAATAATCACTCACTGTAGGAATATCCTGAATTATCTCCTGAATTATCAAGTCCTGACCCTAACAGGCAAGCCTGACACATCATCCTTTTCACAGACCAGCTAAACACCACCAAAATTTGACTCTTTACCCTACTTGTCTTGGAACACTGCTCCAGAACTCCACAGTTCTTGTAGTTAAAAATTATATGATCTCACAGTTTAAATGTATTGCTGGTCACTTTATGTTTATATGCTTATTTCTGATATTTTAAGCCCACCAATTCAATTTTATTTTTTCTTTGCCAAGGAAAATTAAAAATATGTAAGGTGTAGTAAAGGAGACTAAGCTTGGACTTTTGTTCTGTTTGTCCTAATTGTTTCATGACATGATTAAGCAAATAGCATGAACGCAAAAGTATAACATGAGTTGATTTGCAAAGACTTCTGATTAATTGAACCTGTCACTGTATTAGTTGCTTACAGTGTGTAAAAAGTATCTTAAAAAGGGGATTTGCTGCCCCTGAATTGTCCAGTAGGACAGTAAAACATCACTGCTGGTCATTTCCAGTTTCTTTCTGGAAGATCATTTGGATACTGCTGAGCATGTGTTTTATGATCTCCTAACTGATGTATTGAAGTTTTATTCTATTTCTATTGTCTGTTACTTCTTGGTATTAACAAAATGCTTAAAACAATGTATTTTGATTATGTACCTTGGAAGCTCTTCCTTTCTTTTTTGTCCTCCAGCCTCCTAGGTAGTTTAGTATGGCCTTTAACAGGTTTCCCACAGTTTTCAAATGTCCAATTTACTTTGAATTTGTAAAAGAGAACCAAATGAAGATAGATGAAGAAAAACACTCCAAAAACAAAAACTAGCACTATTTTCAAAGAGTAGACAGTCAAACATACAAGTTAGCTTATTTTGTACATTCCATTTCTATAATGAATGTGTTATTTTAACCTGTTTATAAACACATTACAGATCTCATCTATCATAACAATGGGTCACTGCTCCATACCTTGTATTTAACTCTCTTGAAGTTTTTCAAGGAACAAATTAAGTACTTTTTGTCTTTTGGAGCTTCAGTGTAAGAGGGATAGTTCTAATTTAATTAATCTTGGGTGGCATTAAGATAGGAAGAGTGATTTGGCAGCTCTTGTTTACAAGAAAACACTTCTTGTTTACTTGCTTTGCTGATGGTAACAAAAGCTATTAAAGGGTTGGGTTCTGTTCTCACTCACCTGGCTGCAGGTGGTCAGTGGAAGTAGTTGTGGAATAAATAAACAGGGTAGGGATGGCTCTTACTGAAAATCCTCTGCTGGGACTTAAACCATTGATTCTATGGGATGGGATCTGCTTCTGTAGCTCAGCAGAGACAAAGCTGCTGGGTCAGAGCAAGGGTCACCATAGTGCAGGGTTCAGCATACTTAAATGGTTGCTTAAATGGTTCAAGCTAAGCTAAGTGACTGCAATTCCTCCAGTACAAGGACCTTGCACCCAGTGCAACTGGGCATTTGCACAGGGCATCTCTCCTTACCCTGGCACTTGCTGAAGGAATTATTGTCCTGTGTGTACTGCCTGTGCCCTGAGGAAATAAATGTGTAAGGAATACACTGTGCACACAGGGTTAGGAGTGGAGAAAGAGAGATGTAAGTACAGCAAGAGTGAAGTCCTGTAAATTTAATCTTCCAATATTCTTGTCAAATGTGCGCAGGGACTTACGGATATGTATTTAGTAAGATCTGGGGAAAATATTTCTTAATGTTATGAGTAAAACTAAGAAAACAGTGGAGGAGTATATAATTTAAAAGCAGGCAACAGTTTCCTGGCAAAAACAGCACAGTGTTTAAAGGCTTTCTTTTTACCTTTCAAAGCAGTTAAAGTCTCCTACCTTTGTTTTCTGCTAACTAAAAGTAGTGAAAACATTCTAAATGCAATGTATTTCCCTATAATTCTGAGTAAGGGGCAAAGATAAACAGAGTTGGTCATCTACTGACAGCTTAGTCTCCTTTTGCTTTTTATCTGCTTGCATGTCTGCATCAGTGACAAGCAAAATAAAATCCTGTTTTGGTACACTCTGGTAAGATCTGTGGGTGCATGAATATATTGTGAATAGAGCCATGAACATTTTAAAAAAATGATACTCAGAAATTGCAACTTCTGTAGCCATGTTTATTGCCCTAAATTATTTCTGGAATCTGCAGACATAGAGCAAACACTTTGGTTTAGACCCCTTTAAATTAAACCTTCTGATAATGTTTTCATAGTTTTAGTTACTTTCCCATGAAAGTTCTATAAACATAAGTTGCTTACCACATTCCTTCTAAGAAACATCTTTTGATGGATGTTTCGCATGACCAGTGTGCCTGGGAAGGTGGTAACTTAATTATCCAATCCCCAGTCATTGTTGAGAATCTATAAATACTGGAGTCAGAAAATAAAGTCATGGGTTTTTGTTGTTACACTGAAGGTCCTTTAGTGACATCTTGGCACTCAGTGGAGACTTGTGGCTGCCTCGATTCCTGAGCAGGGACCAGCGGGAGGACGGGGATCTAGGCTGGTGTGGGGAAGGGGATCTCATGCTGACAGAACAGGAGGGTGTATTTGGCATCATGGAGTCCTCCACACTTCAGGGAGCTCATTTTGTGTTCAGCTCTGCATCCTGTAGTTGACTCCCACAGTGAACTGGAACCAACAAACCAAGACTGTCTCACCCTGTACCCTTGGTAAACCAGCTCTGAGAGTCGGTGCAAAACTTCGGCACAAACATTTGCAGAAGATATTTTGCTTTAGTTGTTACCACTATTTCTCTTAGATGTCTTGCTTTGAGCAAGATGGTAGTGTACATCAAACATTTTCCAAGTGAAACTCAAATCCCAATGTTGTGTTTCCATCATTTCTGATCTGTTTTAACCTTCAGTCTTGTGATGCCTCCTAGGTGTTTTTTCACTCCAGTTATTTGACTGTGTAAGTGAGAAAAATCAGTGACACTTCCAATTAATATTGCTAACTGAATTCAGCTGATGACTACATGCCACTTATTTTTAAAGTTGCTACAATGATAGCTGAACATTTAAGAAAAGATATTTCTGTTGTTGTTAAATGTAGTAATTAACTCATTTGGGGGGAAACACAAACCTCTGAAATACAAAACATTATCAATCATTTCTAAGTTGAGTGTATCACTCATGGAGGGAATAGAATTAATCTGCTTCATGACTACTTTTGCCCAAGTGTCCTTCATTCCTCTGGGATCCGAAAAACAAGTCACTCAAAATTTTCATCTCAGGATGGGAAGATAATGGTAATTTCATATAAATTCCCCACAGAGCATCCAGAAAACTCTTAGTAGTGATAAACACCAGTGAATTTTGCCAAACTATATTTAATTCATTTTCATTATGTTTATTTTTATTCTAACAAACATTTGTATACATAAATAATGAGACAAAGAGGAAAGCATCTACTTTTTGGGTTTTTCTTTGTACAAAGTAGGTGCCATAAATAGGCACAGGTCTGTGTGGTGGGTTTTGTTTTGTATGTGAATGTATTTTGTAAGTGTGCTTAAATTAATAAAATTAGTTCAAAAAACTAATAACTGTATTCCTCATGGAAAAGCTGTTGGACAATGAAGAAACAGAAAGAGTTTTGATGAGGGTGCAGAAAGTCTTGCTGGCTGTTGCTTGTTGAACTTGGTGGGTGATTTCGTGCTGAGCGAGCTACAGCCCAGGAAAATCTTGTTCTACTTGTTCCAAATCAGCAGCAAAGGTGAGATGGAGCTCTCTGCAGGAGCAGTACAATCCCATTACTCTAATAATCCATCACAGTCATTGCTTCACTAAAGCCACTGTTGAGAGGGAGGTTTAACAGCCTGTGCTTGCCTGGGAAAGCAAACATCAAGGAAAGTCTTGATTTTGTCCTATAGATTTTGGATCCTCTGGTGCATTTTAAAAGGCATGTTGTAAAGATCAGTGGTCCCAATAACCATGCTTCAAAATGTATCAGGTCTGTTATCCTGCCCCTCAGACCATGGGAGAGAGAGCACCCCGAGCAGGGTGGAGGTTCAGGGACATCCCCATGGAGGCTGAGGAGGATTGTGTTTTTCAGACTGTGCCAAAACCAGGGTGGCAGAGCACGGTGCCTGAAAGGCCACTTGGGGCACAGCTGGGATGCCTCCAAGGAAGGCCCTAGGCTCAGACAGAGGGGAGTGCAGGAGCAGCTAGAAACCTTCTGTAAACCCACACCCTATTGCTATATCACAGAAAAACAAGCTGTTGGAGGGGGCAGAAAACACGATGTTCAGACTCTCCTCTTTGCTCCATGAATGTAGCTTAGCACTGGCTTTTTAAATAGAGGCTTTCACAGCAAAATGAAGTTTCACAAAAAGAAGTCAGCTTTTTTGTTTCACTTTTCCTCTGATGCTGTTGGAGAAATATAAGTTTGAAATGTATGCTTCTTCAAAAACCTGGTTCCTTCACCTATGTATTTTTGACTCTCACAAATGAATTTGTTTCATTTTAGTCATAAAGGGTCACACAAAAGGAACTTCAAGGCAAGCAAATGGGAAAGTCTTGGAGGGCCCACAGTGTGTCCTTGCCAGTACCTTGCTGCCCACGAAGCTTTCTCTCTGCCTGCACGTAACCTCGGGGATGAAATGACAATGTTAAATTATCAATAAAGGAAAGTGCACTTGGAAATGTAAAAATATTTCAATCTATATTGCATCCCCACTTAGGTACCCCTACTATGGGTGTCGGGTCTGTTGTGCAGAATTGACTCAAAGCCCTCTGGTTCAGCATTGTGGTCACTGGTGACAGGCACAGATGTTAGAAGAGATACAGTTTATCCTCTTAATAACTCTTGCCTTGAATACCTAACAACTGGTTAAAAGAAAAAAGAAAAGGTTAAATGCACCACCCAGACTAAAGTATACTTAGAAACTGAGGCTTACAGACAAAATTGCTAAACAGACCTCCAGTGTGGTATTTGACAAAATATATGAGTCTAGTTTTAAGTACAGTAAATGATATAAAGCACTCTTTTCTTGGATTCAGCAGATATATGCCTTGTCAATCTCTGCCTGTGGCAGGGGACACTTCAGTCATTGTTGTCTCACTGTGTAATCAATGATATGAAAAAGCAGGCATTATGGCAAACAGATTTGTTCTTTGTAACACTAATACAAAAAATAGCTCTATGTCCTCTTAAAAAACCTTGCTATTTTTCCAGTGAAAACTAAAAATGAAAAAGGTTTTGTTCGGTATGTGACTTGCATCCACTTTATCTGAACTGGACAGAAGTAAGTTTCAAATGGAAAGTAAGGGATTCATCCCAGAGTACACATAGCATTTTTAAATTACTTTTTTTGATCGCATGCAGCATAAGTTCTATGTTTCAAAGGAATTGCATATAATTTCATGAGGCATCTGTGCAGACCTGAAATAAGAACCAGTATTAATTGAAACTGACTTTCTTCAGGAACAGGGGGGTGTGTCTCTGTCCCTTACTGGCCTTGTCACGCATTTTGGCACCAGAGCAAAGCATGAGATGACTTTCTGTTCATTACAGCTTCTGTAAATTAATTTTGTTTTCATCTGTCACTAAAGAAGATGAGAATATCTTGCCTGGAACACAAACACCCCAAAACCTTCTGGACATATACATACATGGTTATCTTTTATGAGATGTTTCCCCTCTGGAGTCTGTAAAACTGTGACATGAAAGGCTACGGCAGCTGTCACTTTGGTTGCCATAGGTGATGCCTCCCTTCTGGCTTCACTGGTTTCTGTCCCCCTGAGCCCCCTTGAAAGGGTTGACTGAAACTACAAAGCTTTGCCACATCCAAGGCAGACAGCAAAAAGGTTATGCTGGAGAGAAGAGTGATGATGGAGGTGGGGAGGAAGAGGGATGTGGAGGGAGCTTCTCACCAGCTGCTCCCTCGTCCCCAGATGAATCTGGCCCTGACACCCTGGGATCTTATTTTCAGTTAGCTTCTGGGAACTCTTCATGGACACTTGCACTGTGTAATGTGCACTGGCCTTTGAGGGGAGCAAAAGAGAAGATTTCAGGCTCCTGATGGTACAGTTTTACTTCAGCTATAAGCAAAAGACTATGAGTAAGAAGAAAATGAGAAGTATAATAAATTAAGGTGCTATTTCACAGTAGTCTGTTACTAACTAAAGATCCTGGCCCTTTTTATGATAACATTTATATTTTTAGGCTTCTGATTTTTGAAGAAATCACCACAGTAGTTGAACAAGTCAATCTTTGTATTGCTATGGAATTGCAGAACAGTAAGCAGGTAGTATTACTGGGATAAATGTATGTTGGCAGCTATTAGCCCAGAGATATTATGCATGCAGATTTGAAGAGCCCAATGTATTGGCTCTAGAAGCAAGCTCTACGCCTTAGTCTCTCTAAACAGTGATGACATGATCAAACATTTTGGATAGGTTATTAAACAGGCTGTCTGACCCATAAATTATACTCTGGAAGTGCTTGGTATTAGCCACAACAGTTGGGCAGCAGATAGCATAAAAAATTTGCTGCGTATCTTACACCATTCCCACACTGCTTACAAGCAGGGCATGGGGAACTCCTTAGGTTGCTTTGCTACTGCTTCCTTTTGAAAAAAGCCTCAGAGCCAGTGTGATTTTTCTCAGGGTTCCTTTCAATGCAGTGTTACTGGCCACTCAAACCCTGGGCTTTTAATGAAGTGCAACAGCAATCACACTTCTTCTGTGGCACCACCACTTGTACCTTCAGTCCCCAGAGGCAGTGGGAGAAGCCAAACCTGCCTTTGAGGATGCCCCTTCTGACGACATACAGAGCACAAGGCTGTGGGTACCTGCAGCAAGCAGCAACCTCCCACAGGCTTCATGCCCTGGGAAACTCTGTCCTGACAGACTGCATTTTGATGTGTTTATTGACTGAAAATCTTGCTGGCAGTCCTGAGATAATAAGCGGGTACATAGCATTCAAAATCCTGTACAGGTTGTGAATTGCTAACAGGCAAGGAAGTACCCAATCTGTTCGTCCCAAAAGCAGTTTCTTTGCTACATTTTCCTATTAAATTTTCTACTCCTGGATGTTACAGTTCCCACAGGCTTGAGCCCCGACACCTGTCTTGGCAGAATGGAGTAATACTCTCACTCTGCATTTCCAGAACAGAAACAGCAGGGTACTTGTTAGATTTGTGCATTCATCTTTCCTCATCGGTGGGAAAACCATGAGCTTTTAGCTTTAAGATATATATTTCTACATTTTCTAGTCTGCAAAATGAAAGATAAAGAATGCAAAGGAGTACAGATGGAGTAGCGAGACAATACAGGGTATAGTCAGATTTTGATAAATCTATTTGTATTATCTTGGCGGCCTTTTCTGGTTTCTACATGGGACAAGGCATGATTTGACTGTGCAAAACACTTGCCAACAGAGAATTTCTGAGCTATTTGTGGAAAGAGACATGGCTAGATATTCTTAAGGAAAGATAGCAGCTTTTCCAGATTTGGAAGTTTTGGGCACTTCTGATATGAGGGGCTCTTTAAATGGGAATGCTGGCTTAGCAGTTAAGCCAGCATCACATTCATTAATGTTTACAGTTTCGCCCTACCCCAAATACTGCCATTTCTGTGTGCCAGGGGTATGCAGCGAGGGGTTTGAGGTGTTTGGCGATGCAGTGCTGCAGATGGGACATACATGGGGCGGTGTAGCAGGCAGGCAGCAGTCGGGGAGCACCAGCAGGCTCTTGCATGCACAACCCTCGCAGAGCAGGCACAGCACCACCACCTCTGGGAAACCTCTGAGCAGCTCGGAACCTTGCAGGTTTTAGCAGGCGAGACAACTGGTGTGAGATGTGGCACAGGAAGGCAAAGGTCAAGTATGGATTTTCACATGGGATATGTGAGACTTGACATACTTGCCCTGTCTGGGCTCCTGAGCAGTGCTCATCACAGCCACTGCAGCCCTGCAGCAGGATCAAATGAGGCCGCAGATGAGGCACAACTGCTGCTTATCTAACCAATGCCACCTGAACCAGTGTGCACACACATCCCACTTCTCTTCAGCAACCCAGACTAGCACAAAGGGATGCTCCCCACAGAGCACAGTGTGAATCTAGCCTCTTTTTTCAAATCCAATTATAAAACTGTATTATAAACCTCTAGCAAGCCATGTTATTGTTAGCAAAAGTCTTCAGGTACTTCTAACACCAATTCATTTACCAGCATGCAGCTGCTAAGTGGGCATGCAGCCTGTTGTTTCCCCTGTGGGCCCCAGCAGGAATATCTGAAATAGGCACCGAGTGGGCAGCAGCACAGTTTGCAGCCGCCAGAGTGCACAGCCCGACCGGGAGAGGCTCAGCAGGCTCGCACTGCTGCCTGCAGGCACGGCTCTCTGGGGACATAATTACATCACCGTCAGGAGGGACAGGAATAACAATCCTACTGTGGCAGCAGAGGTAATAAACGAGAGAAGCCGTCTCCCCCAGCAGGGATGACAGATAAGAAGAAAAATGACAGACAAAAGCAGAAGAAGAAATTCCCTTCTGTGCTAGCTGTCTCATCAGTCCAAGGAGGACTCTTGACCACTGTTGGATCTAATCACACCTGCAAATTTCTTCTTAGCAAGAAACTCTTGCTTAGCTCCTCTTCCACCAGATTTGCTACAGTCTCTCTTTTCCATTTCGAAGGTTCCTATCTCAAGAGTCTACTTCTTCAGGGCCCGCCACACATCCCTCCTTTCCCTCTTGGTCTTCCCAAGAATAGTAGCAGCCCATCTACTGTTTCTTTTTGATTTGAACGGCTCATCCAGGGGAGGAACAATTTCTGAGTCCTTAGCCTTCAGCAAAGCTTTATTACTACATATCTGTCTGTATACTGTTTAGTCTGATTGAGAACAACAGAGCTAATGCCCCGCTTCAGATTAATAAAGCACATTTAAATCCCTCTGTGAATGAGCTTCTAGAAAGACAAAGAAAGTTTCTACAAACTTTCTTTCACCTGTCATCTCCGTTCCATAGTCACTGATTTCTGTTGCAGTCTGAGATACTTCCTTAGCATTGCAGTAGACATTTTTGTTTTTCTGCCCGTGAAGCAGCATCCTGGGAATTTCTTAACGTGTTTTCTCTGTGTGTGTTTTTGTCACCTCACTTACCTTTCTATGTAACCGAGAAAAACTTTTTTTTCTTCAAGCCAATGTTGCCCTCCAGTGGACAAAGAAATACTTACAAGCACCTCCACTTTTTGGAAAAGAGGGTCTGCAAGAGTTTTCAGCCTTTATTTTCACTGAGTGGAGCTCTGGCAGTGCAGTTTCCAGGGGGAAATTCAGCTGAAGATGGGGACTATGTGAAGGGCCAAAGTTTTAAATGAACACTGAGACAAAGTATAGAGCCAAGGTTTAAAATGCCATCCTTGTCAGGGCAGCCTGGACATGTGTGTTACTCCAGCTGCATGGTTGGAATTGCCTCCAGGTAGGAGAGAAAAGGAGACCTGGTCTCTCTTGTGTGTGTCCATACATGCTTGGCTTCCAGGCGTGAGAGAGTTATTCATTCCCTTAGGCACTCCAGCTGGTCTTGGGCCACATTTGTGCTCCTGGTCATAAGGTGCTGAGAGCAGTTTTCTTACAGGGAACCTCAGTGATGCATGTGGTTTGTGAAAGACAAAGGTTTGCTGTCCTGGTAAAAGGAGTCCTTCTTGCAACCTATTTCCTTTCTAATGATGGGAAGTCACTCTTTATGAGGAATTTCTGCTCGCAAATGATCAATGCAAAGGCAGTGCAAACCCCCTTGTTCTTGCTTTGCAAAATGAGTGAGCCTTTAACTGGTGGACTATAGCTATCACTCACGTCTATGACTCCAGTGGGACTGGAAGCATGGCCACATCCTGAGGTTTGTGGAAAGGGGAGGCATTTCAATTCATATTTAAAAGTCATCCACCTGAGAACAAGAAAATACAGGACACTAGTGCTGCCATGCTATTTCAGGCAGCTGTGAACTTAGACTGGAATGTTACAATTCAGTGAAGAGTTCTTTCTATAAATATTGAATGCTGGAAGATGAAGACAAAGGAGAAAAGCCAAGGCCAGTAGGAAGGAAGCAATAAACCCCATAATTGTCTATATACACATGCAGAGTGTATAGGAAATGAGCTCAAAGTGACATTACAGAAAGGAAATTATGGCTTAGCTGGTAATGTAGAACTGTAATGAGATAAATCAGAGACCTGAAATGTTAATATTGATGTATGCAATCTGTGCAGAAAAGGACAAAGAGAAAAAAAATGATAAAAGGTTGCTCTGTACATCAAAATCTTGTGTGCAAGCTGCACAGCATAGGTGGATAATGAAAAAAATGGTAATGGTGATTTTTTTATGAGTCATTATGAGAAAGAAACAATATAAAAAGAAACATTCAGATAGCTCCAGATATAGATCACTGACTTGGAATTAAGAGGCTGATAAACTGTGTCTGAAAAAAGATATCAGAACTGATGGTATTGCAGAAAAATGAGTATGATGGAATAATTTCATTGTCCCTAAAATGGCATCCATGTTATCCATACAAAGAAGAATGTTTATCAGTGCATTTTTAAAAAGTCACCAAGAAATAATTTTTTACTGAATCCAGCCTTGCCTGCTAAGGAAGACATCCTTGAAGTAGTAATTCAAGAACAACTATTGTTCATTGTACTGGTGCCAAGATAAGAACACCAGTAGTCTTCATGATCTGTGAAGGTGATTCCTTCTTGATGTTCCTATACCCACAGACTAGTTTAGAGCTAGGTTCCTTTCCTCTTTAAACTTGGTGGTTCTTAAAACCAAGTAATACTGAAAATTAAGAGAATTAAGGCTAGATTCACTAGATGTGTGCTGAATCCTATTGTTTGCACAGGAATACTTTTCCTATAAGATTGTGTGTTTTTCCAGGTTTAGAAAAGAACCATTTTTAACCCGCCTTTTGAAGATATTCCACCTCTCATGGGCTGAGTATAAATGCAGAACAAGAACTATGATATAATGAAAGGCTGGAGTGCTCGGCTGAAGAGGGAAGATTTGGTTTTCCTTGCTCTGCTGAAAATCTAATATAAAACATATGCAGTGGAGCAGAGCTGGAAGCTAGAAGCTCACATTGCCTTCTCTCAGTTACGTATTCAATCCATTAGGCTTTTACTGTCATCAGTTTCTGTATAATTATTCTGAAGCCTGAGAGCCTTTTGAAGAAGATAATCCCTTCTCTTTTATCCCAACATGCTTTGCACATCAGCATTCTTACATAGTCCTTGTGATGGCTGAGATCCCCTGAAGAGCATGGAGGTATCCCAGGTGCTGGTTAAACATCCTGTGGGCTGGGAATGAAGGCATCACTGAGGTGGCATCAACTCTGATGATGGCATTTCCACCAGAGTTGCACTGTGGGGCATCCAGTGGGACTTCGAGTGACTCATGGCTTGAGTGCCCACAGAACACACACACAGATGCTCATCCCAGCAGGATCTCACTGACAAAAGTCTGATACCAAATTCAGGCACTTCCAAAATTTTGTGTGAGCTCTTTGGGCTCTGAAGATCTGAATTTATCTAGCAACGTCTTTTAAATAGAAGGCAAAGATTTCTGGTGTAAGTATTTTTATACTGCAAAGGGTAAGAAATCAGTTGTTAATTTGGCAAATAGAGTATCTATATTGACCTACTCAGATTATGATTGTTATGATAGTTTTTGCTTCCACATTAGTGGTTTTAAAGAGTAAGAAGATTTTTGTGGAAGAAGGTAAGAAAATCATTTGTAGAGTATGACAAGAGAATCTTAGAGAAAAGAATACAGTAGTAATTGGGGTGTTTGAGTAATGAAGAGAAATACTAATTGAATGCATTATTGATTAACTGAAGAAATTATTTCCAACTCATGAATACTCTTTAATCACTTGGCTACATTTTAGGGAATCTTCTCAAGAGAAACAGAAAAAAAGAATACTAAAAAAGAAGGGAAACAAGAACAGAAGCATAGAGGCCAAGTTCTCATTATCATAAATCAGGCTTAACTGATTAAGATGGCTTTATAGATCCTTTGCATCAGCTGAACAGCACAAAGTAGTGAAAAGCACAAGTAGATGTAGCCCTCCTTCTGGAAAACAATTATGTCTTAAGAGCAGGGATTAATGCTAAAATTTATAAATGCAAAAATAGATATTTTGAAGGAAATTGTAAGAATACAAAAATAAAAATAGATAATTAAAGATTAATTATCAGAGATAATTAAAGGAAAAAGTAAAGAAAGAAATAAAAAGTTGAAAATTAAAGAGAAGGAAGAAGAAATCATTAAAGCTAACACACAGTAGAACACAAGTAACTCCTTTGTCAATAGAACAAGTTCTTCAGCAAACATTTTGTGAAATCATCAACTTAAATCTAGAGGTATCAAAACAATGAAGAATGCTTTCATCTGAATAGTTACAGTCCCAAATCAATCACCTTCAGCTACATTTCTGCTTCATTTTTGTCTGTGATCAAAACTTTTTTCTACATGAAAATACTTCTGGAAAAGAAATACAAAAGCAATTCTTCAATTGCAACTTGAGGTGTTTCAGGGCACCAGATTTTGTTTGTTAAGGACAGCATACTGACATCAGAGGGGCTGGTGGGCTTGCTGGAGAAAAGAACTGAGGTGGTATCAGGCATCCTGTCTGATCTCTTGCAGCCAAACCAAATTATTTGGGCTTATTTGTCATTATCCCATAAATGAATGACAGGTATAAATCTAAGTAACATATTCTAGCAGGTAGAGAAAAGCACAAATAGACTTACAGATATTCTGAGCTATGATAAATTTGCTTCATTCACTTTATGAATGTTTTTTGTCTAATTCCTCCATTAGAACTATGCAGTTAAATAAAGAAAACTTTGTTCTATTTAAGATTTGTATCAGAAATTCAGGTATGAGTTTCCTTCCCGTATTTTTTCTGACATCATCATGTTGCTGCTTCTGTCCAGTTAAAGAGGAGGCTCCTTTATTTTTATGGTAAAAAAACTGCCTGATCTACTCCACAGAACTCCACTGCAGTAAGCGCCTTAAAAATGCCCACCAAAGAATAATGGCAGTCACAACAATTTTACAGTTTAAATAGTGAAGACAGACAACAAGTGAAAAATGGCATTACTAAGAGCTGAGATGAAGAGGCCAGAACTATCAAGCGAGACAGATAGCTAGGAATGAAACACAAGCTCCCTGATTCCTAAGCCAGTGTCTCTCCCCTAGATCATACCACTACTTTCATGAGATTACTCTGGAGCTTTACACTGAATCCTAATGACCCCAGATATAAAGCCCTTTTTATTTAATGTTTCCTCAGCTTAAAATAAGATCTATATGTTCCTGCACAAGCACAGAATGGATGCTCTAGGAAACAGTATTTTTCAGGGTGAACACAACACTATTTCTAGTTTGTATGTGTCATACACTAAGATTCTGTTACTGCATCTTTTAGTGATTTTTATAACTTATAAATAGTATTTTCTTATCATGTCAATAAATAAAAATAACCTGCCCCAGGAAGGTTCAGTTCCAATCACTCCAGCATAATAACACTGTAAATGTTTACTCCAAGAAAACATGATGCAGCTTCTATCTACCTTGTGCAGAGTACTTCCAAAGACAACACAAAAGTAATAATTATTATAACTATCTTTTTATGTGGATGTGCAGGAACATAGTGAAATGCCAGGGTGAATTTATGGTGGAGTAAAGGATAAAACATTACCTCTGCATCAATTCCATCACAAGTTGTGCCTGAGAGGCAGACGTTCACTTTTGGTGTTTCTGATTTTAAGCATAAATTACTGATGCAGAGACCATAGTTACATGAAAATTGCATTCACCTGCACTGTGGATTAATGGATTTCAGAAAGTTAACATGAAGTCAGGCACTCTTTGAGCTTTAGATATAAAAGATCATGAGGCTTGGAGGATGTGCTTGCTCTCTTTGGGGTTGTACAAGAAGTGATTGATAATAATTTCAGATAATAAATAATGATTAGGAACCAAAGGAAAATAAAGGTATCTGAAGCATTCTGTTGGGCAAAATGTAGGCCAGGTCATTACAGCACAGCTGGCATACTTGCAAGATGAATGAATTGGTGAATGAAACCAAGACCAATAAATCACAGGCTCAGGCTTTTTTCTTAGATTTGGGTGGGTGGTTTTTTTTGGTTGGTTGCTTTTGAAGTTTTTTTTGTTTGGGTTTGTTTGAGGCGGGGGGGCAGTGTTTATTTTGGTTGTTTTTAAAAATTGTTTGCTTGCTTGTTTGTATAATGGGAAGAGTGTCTCACTCTACAAGGTGCTAGAAGTCTTTTTTAATATAGAGACTGTGAAAGTACTGGGTCCTTAGTCAAGGAATGCCTAGGAAGAGATTAAACCATGCATTACTGGGAGATGGAGCAGAGGGCAAAATGTGTCTGTTTCTGCCAATGCACTGCATTTCAAACCTAAATACTATATGCTTAGTACTGAAGTAGAGCTTAAACTGAAACAGAAAAGCAATGTTTTCTCTGATTCCCACCCTGCAAGTCACATTTGTAAGGAGGTTTTAATGTAGGTTCATAGAAAAATCCAATAATTGGTTCTTTGTGTAATCACAAAGGCCTAATCCTATGCTCATTAAAGTAATTGATAAAACTCTCACTGACGTCAGTGCTGTGGGATTGAGCCCTAATACAGCATATTGGCTTTTAGACATACGTGTCACATGTGAGAGTTAATAAATGAAAGGCACAGAGACACAGACAGAAGCTACTTGGAAGAACATCTTTTCAAAGACTGAATACTGTGCCCTTATCTCACAGACACACACAGGCAGTGAAATGGCTGATCCAACCCAATATTCTTCCTGCCCCAGGATAATGGCAATGTTTTCAGTCAGTGGTGGGAGATGTAGTGAGGGAAAGGAATGCTTCTAGATGTGCTTTTGCCCAGCAAGGAGAAAACACACATTTCCAAAACTGTGAAAAAGAGAATGCACAATAATTTTACTCACCACACAACAGAGATGTTCTTGCAGAATCACACAAATTAATTACAGTATTGACTAAGCAATCTCCAACTTCACTTCTTGAAAAAGCAATTCTGCACAAAGGAAAAGCTGAATAAGGGTTTAGTAATTTAGGACCAGCTGACATGCTGAGCATGGTAACTGTATCTTACACAAGGTAATAGTTTTGTGCTCAGAATACTCCTAGGCCAGCAGACCAGATGCTTTTTCCAGGGCAAACAAATGAAAGAGCCTGGACTCTATCTTCTCCAGCTGAATTAAATGCACCATTCCATACTAAGCCAAATCCTGGACTCAGGTAAAGTAACAAAATTGAAATTAATTTATGTTGATAATTTGTTTAGATCTGAATGGTGACAACTAAAACCCTGACTTCCATTTTCAGTATTAATTGTGTTTGTTACAATGATGACTAAAACTAACCGAAAGTGAAGTACCATTGTGCAGACTTTACAGAAACTTTCTTTATTCCACTTTTCCTCCCATGTGTTGTATTCCCAACAATTTATAAAAACTGTTGTAGTAACTGTCTTTTATTTCCTTATACTCTTTGCATAGGAAACTAGTCTCATCACCAGTCATGAAATGCCTCCTTTCTCTCACTTTCATTCATAAACCCCACAAAATCCCACAATCAAATGCTTCTGCAGGATTACACCCACACAAAACCAGATGAGGAATTTAGACTCCTACTGACCCCAGAATTAAACATGCAAGCAGGTTCACATCTGGGGATTTAAATCCAAACTCCTTTACACAGAAATTCAAAGAGGATCAGATCTGAGGTTCTGGTTTTGCACCATTTCTAATCCTAATAATTTTAACTTAATCCAAACCTCAGCTACAGAACTATACAATTTTAACCAGGACACTACTGACATATTTGAAAGTGAAAATAGGAAGCTAAGACTGACATTTGCAGCTACTGCCACCCATTAGTAACACTCAAGTAGGCATTTAAAGAACCTCATTTTCCCCTCAGTCTGCTTCTGCACTATTGTGACTACTAATTTAAGTGGAGTTATCCCTAACTAACTCCCATATAAATGGAAAAAGGTTCCATCTTCAATAGAGGAACCAACATGGCCTTATGTAGGCAGCATTAATTTTAATTTCCTCTCTGTTCTTTGAAAAAAAAAAAAAAGGTACTTTTTATTTATTTGCAAGCTTTATCTTAAAGTAATTATTTGCAAAAGTCATCCTCAACGAGGGCTGGGTTTTTGGTTACTGAGTACATTTTCTGGTTTATATTTTCCATCATAAGGCATCCTGGTTTTGTAGAACGATTTTTACTAGGAAATGAAATGAGATTACCATCAGAACTTTTAGACATTGCTGCGATGCAGTTTGAAATTGAGCACATTTTCAAGTTCACTAAATAAAGCTTCTTTCAGCCACAAGCAGGTCGAATGTGACTCTACAGCCAGCCACAGGACATGGGCAGTTAGAAGTGACACATCAGTTTTCAAGGTCATCTGACTCAGGTAAGTGAATTTACAGCTGGGGTGCCAGGGTTGGTCTGCTGTGAGGGCAAGCTATGAACCTGCACAGCTTTTGGACAGAGAGGTAGAAAAGGTTGAGATGTTTGCCATATCAACGTCAACACATGCATTTAAAAAACATATTGCATCACATCAAGAGTTGCATTTAAAAACAGCAATTTTAACCCAGGCACAAACCAGAAACTTTTCAGTTCAACATGGCTTTACAGTTTAGTTCTGCTATACCTGGGAAGAAAGACATCGTACCTAGGTAGAACCTCCAGGCTTGCCTGATAGCAGCATAATTGGGAACTTTTCCCATATCAAGAAAAAAACTCACATTTTGTTTTGCTAAGATGCAGACTGATTTCCTTGACAGGAATTCAGGTTCTCTATGTTTAGAACATCGTTGTTATTAGCACAAAGGCTTGATGCCCTCACAGTGCTCTAGGTGCCTTCTGGCAACAGTGAGCTACCCTTGTGGGCAAGGACTGTCTTTGGTGTGCTTTGTCTTTCCACAGCTCCCATTTAAAGGTGAGATACTTTTTTTGACCAATTTTCTGATCCCAGAAAATTATTTACCCTTAACCTTTTTAAGAATCAAATTGTCTTACACACGAGAGAGATGAGACAATCACAATCATAGAATCATTAAGACTAGAAAAGACCTCCAAGGCTCTTGATTACAACTATTAACCCAACACTGCCAGGTCCACCATGAAAACATCTCCCTAAGCACCACATTTACACGTTTTTTGAATGCTTATAGGGATAGCAATTCTACCACTTCCCTGAGCATCCTTTTTCAATTCTAGACTATCCTTCTGGGGAGGAAACTTTTCCTAATATCCAACATAAACCCCTCTGGTGAAATGTCCTCTCATTCTGTCTTGTTCTTTGGGAGAAGATGCTGAGTTACATCTGGCTACAACCTCCTTTCAGGTAGTTGTAGGAAGTGATAAGGGCTCCCCTGAGCTTCCTTTCCTTCAGGATAAACAGCTCCCCTCAGCCGCTCCTCACAGGACTTGTGTTCCAGACCATTCCCCAGCTCTGTTGCCCTTCTCTGGACACGCTCCAGCACTGCAATGCCTTTCTTATAGTGAGTGGCCCAGAACTGGACACAGCTCTCGAGGTGAGGCCTCACCAGTGCCGAGTACAGGGGACAATCCCTGCCCTGCTCCTGCTGGCCACACCATTGCTGATCCAGGCCAGGATGCCCTTGGCCTTCTTCGCCCCCTGGGCACTGCTGGCTCATGTTCAGCCAGGTGCAAGGTCAGGTTTGTCACAGAATTTTGTTGGTATAGTGAGAGGTTAGCGCCAGAGGGTCAGCGGTGGTGCTTTCATTTGGAGGAGAACAGATCGGCTGCGATCGGCGCTGCGTTCGTGTGCCCGACGCCGGCGGCCTCCGCCTCTCCCTGCTGAGGGCACCCGGGCAGGCCCCGCGCCTCTCCCAGCCATGGCCGCAAGAGGGCGCGCCGGCCCCGCCAGGCCCGCGCCGCTCATCCCTCGCTCCCGCCGCTCATCCCCCCGCTCCCGCCGCTCATCCCCCGCTCCCGCCGCTCATCCCTCCGCCCCGAGCAGCCCTGGCGGCCGCGAACGCCCCCGGGGGAGGGCCTGAAGGGCAGCGAGCGCGCTGCCGATGGGAAGGGGAAGGCGGTGCGAGAGGCGGGACGGCGCGACTCCGGCTCCCGCGGGCGGGGTCGCCTCCCGAGGCGCCGCATACCTGCCCCTGCCGGCGGCGCCGCGGGAGCGCTGGTCCCCTGCCGCAGTGCCCCTGCAGCCCGCCGAAGCCATCTTCCCCCGGCGCTCCATTCCCGGGCTGTGCGGGGTCCCCTGCGCTCACAGCCGGAGGCAGGAGGCGGCGGCAGGTGACACCGGGGCCCGCCCTGGGGATGCTGCTGATCCGAGCGCTCCCCGGTCACCGGCGGGCCTCGGTGCCACGACCCGCCCAGGCTCCGCGCTGGGACGCGGGGAGCGCCCGGCTCTGAGGCACGGGCGTCCTTCTCGTGGGATGTGCTCTGCTGGCTCACTTGGCGAGCTTGGCGGGTAGTGACAAGGCCGGAGCGATGCCACTCAATTCGCCGTCCTCAGCCCCAGCGCATCGGTCTGCCCCGCGATTAAGTATCACCCCGCTGCATCTGGGCGGAGAGCAAAGGTGACAAAAAACTAAGGCATCCTTGAAATAAGATGTTTGAGTGGCAAAATATACACTATAGATGTATAATGGGATTTTTCAGACAGGCTCAGGTGTTTTTGAAAATGCTGTGACTTCTATTTCTTTTTTTTTAGTTTGTACAAACCCATCATACACTGGCCATGAGCAGGGGAGCCAGGAGTTTTTCTAAATGACAGTAACACATCTTATCAATCCCCTATCCATCTATCCAACCAAGCAGTAGGATGCCTCTGCTCGAAGAAGAGTTTCAGTGCCCACAGCTGTAGCTTGGGTTTTCCCAGGGTGGTTATTCCTAGCAATACCACTGTATTTGGCCAACCAGACATTGGGCCCAGCCAAACACCTTCACTGCTCTTTGTGATCTGGCTTAGGTCAGTAGTGACAAGCCCAAGCTGATGTCATGGAGCATACTAAGAAACTCTCCAATAATTAAGGCCAGGTATTTTTCAACCCCATGTATTTGCCCAGGATTTTAATGCCTGTTTCTCTGCAGCTTGGAATAATAGTTTAAATCTTTCTCACCTTTTCCCATATGAGCAGAGGTGGTGTTTAACTAGAGAAGAGTGGTGATTGGGTAATGGTTTGGATACAATTTCAGAAAAATATGAGTACAAAAGAGTTAGAGCAAAAGCAGGTATTCTGCCTAATGCCCTCAGCTACCATTAAGAAACATGAAAATCTAATTGTGCTGAATGGAAACGTACATCTTCATCACTGATTATGACACGGAAGAAAATTACTATATGATTGGCATCATAATGGCCAATGTTGAAATGTGATGACACGCCAATATGATGTACATCTCCATTAGGAATGATAAATCAAAGGTTATTCATTTGTGCTTGATTTATGCCTGGGAAATGCTACCAAGGGAAATCTTGATTTAAATCTCTCAAGTCATAAAAAAAGAAAAGCCGGGAGTGCCCTCTTCTGGCAACAGATGATGACTGTAGTCCCTGCAGTACTTTCCCCTATTGCTTTTTATTTATGAATATAATTTAAAATTTCGATCTTTCATTATCCCTTTTACCACCACCATGGTCTGTGATATTTTCAGTAATATAATTCATAGTCCTTTCCTGTATTTTATCCTCTGTTTCAGAAGTAGACTGGATAACATTTAATCCTGTGAAATCTCCCTTCTCACAACCAGAGGCCTTAATCTTGCTGGTAATCTTATTCCAGGAATACAGCAGAAAACTGCACAAGGGCTGTGCAGTTTATTACTGAGCAGGGAGGAAGGGTGTCATATTTTTTTCTGAGTTAGATGAGAGACACAACCTCATGGGTACATTGAACAGGATCTGGACCACACGAGAAAGGAATTATTGATGGGACTGAAATTATTTGCTGAACTGTTGTCTTATCCTAGGCATCTACTCTGTAGTTGCCTGTATTTAGTAGCTGCAGACAAAAGAGTGGAACAGGAGATGAGAGGGAGGAAACACCTTGTCTTCTTGCTTGCAACTGTTCCCTGCACTTGTTGCACTTGTGCACAGCATGCTGTGCTGTCTGTCACTCACAGCTGTGTGGGAGCATTGACTCTGACCTCTCTTACATACAGGTAAAGCCTTTCAGCTGCTTATACCACTCCACTTCTAATTGCTAGATCTTCTAGCTTTTAAGATCTACCTTTCTCATTCTTCATGCAGCTAAATTATTTCTTAAGTTCACATTATTTAGCAGCTGAGTTGGTGCAGCCTCCTTTTCTCTGGCCTTGATGCATACAGGCTTGCCTTTGCCCTAATCATTCTGCATGTGTCTGCTCTTGCTTCGAAGATCATTTCCCTGGCCTGTCTCTTTGAACACGTCACTTTTCTCTTGGCAGCACTGTGCTACCTCCCCCCTCCCCTATCTCACATCAACATAAGCTGTCTGTCTTCATTTCCAAGGTCCCCTGGGACCCCACCTATCATCTCTCATTGTCAGGAGGCAGGAACAGGGAACAGAGCAGCTGCAGTAACTGCCCTGCCTGAGCAGACTTCCAGCTCTGCCATGCTTGGTCCTTACATTCATTTTTGGAGGAGGATGTGGGTAAATACAATTGGTCAGGGGCAAAAAAAAAAGGGTGACTATTAAAGGCAGTCAGGAATGAAGACAACTCCCATGTTTAAATGCTGTTATAGCCTTAAAATGATTTGTCACCTTTTGTTCTGAGTTACCATCCTCCTGTGTTCATCTCCAAGCAAGCTCACTTTCATTTTCTCCTCTGTGGTATCTGTCATACTTGGAGAGTACCCTACATAAACACTCTCAGATTTATGTTGGTAGCTCTGTAGAATCTCCTTAAATGTCTCCTTTGCCATGAGGTCTACGAAAGCTTTGACAGCCCTTAGACTGCTGGTGAGGTAATACTGCTGTCACTGAGCATTCATTTCCTTTATTCTCCCTCTGTCTGTTTGTACCCATCTGTGGTGTCTTGTCCTCTGTTTAGTTTGTAACCACTTTGGGACAGGGCCATCATTTTGGTTGATGTTTACACAGTGCTCCAGGCACTATTTGTTGTTGGGGTTCCTGTGTGGTCCAATAGTACAGAAAATAAATAAAAACAGTAACAGCCTGGGGCAGGTGCTCTCTTCTTGCATAGACCTCATTGATTTCAGGCTGTGGGTTGAGCAAATTGCATGAGTGTGGCTTAGGTCTTGTGGGTAACTGAGAAAAGGGCAGAAACAGAAGAACAGTGCTCTGTGTTCCATTCTAAATGTTGGCCAAAATGTCTCAAATCAAATTTCTTCCCCCTCCTTTGTTGTTGTTGTTGTTGTTGTTGTTGTTGTTGTTGAGCAGATCCAGGGACAACTATTTAGCTTCATGTGATTTCTTTCTAGAAAAGGGCAGGAGGGGAGAAAGCAAAATTTACAGGCTTTTGTTTCTGAAAAATAAAGCAGAAGGGCTATAAATGGCAGGAGGAAGAAAAAAACCTAGACATTTGGAGATCTTTACACCTCACCCTTTTCCCTTTTTGGTATAAAACTGCATCAAAATTCTAATACTCAACTATTTTCATAACCAGTAGGAAACTGTGTCTTTGCCTGAGTTTCCTAATTTCTAAATTGAGCATCTCTGGCTTTAACTAACATAGGGACCACAACCCTATTTTTGTAAGTCTTCTGATGATAGGGAGATATCATGAACCATTATTATTCTATAATAACTTGAATTAGGTTATATTAGAAAAATGGGTTTAAATACTGTTTGATTCTACTGCCTGCTCTGGAGCCCTACCAACTTCCAGAAATGCCCAGGGCTTGCTAGAGAGGGCAGGGGATATGGCTGTATTACAAAACATTCAAAAATAATTCTCTATGGCTCCAAACTGCAAAGTTATTCATAGAGAGCTGTCTTTAGGCTGATACAAATCATAACGTGAGCAATCTTTGGGATCAGATCTGAATCCAAATAGTGCAAAAGCGAGTTAAAATACTTTCTCAATACCAGTACAACGTAGAACCCCAGCCTGTGTGTTTTACAGAGCCAGCCAAGAGCAGACAAAAAAGAATTAGATGGTGTAATAAACCAGAGTTCAGTGTTAATTCTGTATTGAAGTACTGGATAAATAGGACAAGTATCAAGTGAGGCATAAAGGAACTGTATGAAACCTGTAGAAGGGTGAAATTTTAGTCTGAGCTATGCTTAGGGTGGTAGTAGAATTTGTAAGTTCCCCATACATTTCAGTGTACTGATTGAGAAAATCATGATATTCTATTGTAGACAAAAAAAGCCCCAAAAGAAGACCCCCAGGAACAACCATTGATGAACATAAGAGAAGCCAGGCTGTGTAATGGGACATATAGCACAGTAGACATGATACAAAATGCTGAATTGCAAAGTTGTGCTTGTCCTCGATGGGAATGCTTTGCTCATTGGCACTGATGCCTGCAGAGCCAGCAGTCCAAAGAAGGTGTCATACTGAGAAGCAAGACCCAAATTATTAAAGACCTGAAAGCAGTGCAGCTTCTGTCATGTACTCTGAACTGGATTAATAGGATCATTAAGTTTGTGTTGATTGCCAGAGTATAATCAGAAATTACATGCCTGATAGAACACAAATGCATGAGAATACAGAAAATAGACAAAAATCATCTTTCTGTGAGATCTTAAGTGTAACATTTAAATAGAGACTTAGATGAAGAACATTCACCTTCCTTTAAGTCACTCTTAAGTTCTTTTTCCTGTCCCATGCCCATCTTTCCTCAGCTTTAAGCTGATCCTGGTGTCTGCAGGCTGGCTCCATTTTTTGTCCTTCTTACTGTCACTCATGGACAGACTTAGTAAGGACTTGACAATTAAACAGTAATATAACATTTCTGTTCATGTCATGGGGATCATCCTACAGAGGCATTCAATTTGGGAGACATGAAATTATTTTTGTTATGACCTCAATGGTTTTTGGAAGGTATTTTTTGTGTTGGTTGAGTTGTTTTTTTTTTTCCTTCAATATCTAGTAAAACTGTTCTAGAAGGGAAAGGAAACACAATAGGTGAAAAGCAAGGCAGTTAATGAGAATGAGCAGGCATAAGAACATAGTAGTTAGATGGTATGCTATGGGCCAAAGTGAAAGCATTTATTTATTGTCTCAGTCAAATGGTAACATAAGGTTCTTCTTTTCCCCCTTACATTATTAGTCTTATAACATGTAAGACATTTCCTTTCCCCATGGAACTCCTCCAAGTCAATCCACTATGGTAAAGAAACCCAACCTTTAATACTTTGTGATAAATAAAATATCAGGAATAAAGATACACAACAACACATTATGACAGATAGTACCAAAAAGCATGCACAGATCTATTCAATAATGTCT
Organism: Parus major; assembly: GCF_001522545.3. Taxonomy (NCBI): domain Eukaryota; kingdom Metazoa; phylum Chordata; class Aves; order Passeriformes; family Paridae; genus Parus; species Parus major. Next base: position 21,208,915 of record NC_031771.1, read on the forward strand.
CTTTGGAAAATTCCTCTCCTGATGTTTCTAAGCACTTAAGAATTTAGTGTCTGAGCACCTCACAATCACTAATGGATTTTAGTCTCCCTTCACTCCAAAGGCAGAAAAGTACATTGTCCTTTTACAGTTTAAGAAGTGAATAGTCAGGGACTTGCCTAAGGTTATTTTTATTTCTGGAAGTGGGGCTTGAGTCAGGTTTTCTGTGTCATGGTCCAGTACCCTGAGCTATCTTTTCACCCACTAAAGATCTGCATCACAGCATTTAGGAAAGGGCCGTGTGATGCATAATGCTTGTTGGCCCTTTTTAATATCCCAGGTCCTTCTAGTCCTGACTAATCATCAGGAAGAGTTTGCTGTTAGCTTAGCCTTTGAAAGAAGCTGCCCTCCAGCATGGGGTACGTTTGTCCTGACTTCAGGGGTTGTACATAGCCCTACAACAATTTGTGTATTTGAAGCCCACCTCCCAAAGGAAATTGTCCTGGCATGGTTTGGGGCCAAGGTTTGCAATGTGTTTAAAAAGCACTTTGCTGCATATGGCTTGGTTGGGAAAATTCTACACGGGCAAAGTGATAAAAAACCAATCAAATGAAAAAACCTCCCTCCGGCCAAGATCTAAAAGGGTGGATGGCGCCCAGTCAATTCTCCCCCCATGTTTAAGTTCTCTAACCCCTACCTACGGGAGCACTTAAGCACTTCAGCCTTAAATGCTTGAGCAATCACATTGCCTCGGGGTGGGGGGTTGGGGAGAATATTCATCGGCTTTCCTGTGTCAGGACCTTGACCTGGAGACTGTGGATGTTTGATTCTTTTGAAAACCAAGGCATTTCTTTAACACTTTACATGGATTTGGGAGTCTAATTTTAGGCAGTTGTATTTTTAAAATCCAGGCCTAAAGATACTTCCTGTAGGAAACACACCATCCCTGTTTTTGGGGTAGAATGCTCCCACCAGGGATTATTTCTTTAAGCCACTGGCCAGCAAAGAAAGAAACAAGCCCAACCAACCATCCTAGCAGCACCCTCCCCCTGCAAGCCTTTCCTATCCCCAAGGTTAGTTTGGGATCCTGGATGCATTTTGAATGGCTGTTGATACAAAGTCGTGCTCTTTTCATTTTCATGTCACTTATTTAAAGAGGAGTCTTGAAGCTGTTGTTTACTGCAGCAATGCTTAGGAGGGAAGAGAATAGCGAGTGTATTTTCAAATGCCCTTAGCAGCTTTCTTTTTATTTTGCTCTCCAAGCCCCTGCTATTCAAGTTCCCTTCTCCTCAGAGCACTAACAGCTAGATTGTTCTGTGCAACCAGCTCCCATTAGCAAAAGGAGTCATGCACATCATTCCCATGAACTGCTTTAACAGCGCAGTCTTAGATGATGAAATGTGCCTCAAAGACAGAGAGTGCTAGATAAATATTAACCACATAGTGTTCTCATTTAAACTTGCATTTAAAATAGCATTTGGATTTTTAAAATGTGCACTTATTTTATTTGGTATCAGTCATCTTTGTCTTCCCAGTTTAAGAAATTAGATATGCCAGAGCATAACAAATCTGCATTAGAAGCATGGAGTTTGGTGGTTTATGTTGGAGAAAAGAAAGGGGGTGGGGGCTGACATTTGGATTTACTGTCATACCTCAATAATCTACAAACCCTAATTTCTCTTCAGTGAGTCGGTTTCCTTTGTTTACATTAATTGCATTGAATTTTCTGTCAATTATTTAAACTCTGTATAGTCACAACTCATTTATTACTTTGTATAGATAATATGAGATCTGTGATTAAATTCGTATATGGACAGGCAGAATGATTTCTTGAGATCGTGAAGATTCCTTGGAAATCCTTCAGTCTCCTGGAAGAGGTTCAGTTTGATATGAATTAAAATATGCCTGTAACTAAATGTCATTTGAGAAACATACCAATTTCACTGGTCGTATCAAAATCAAGCTCAAAAATATATTCAGAAATGGATATACTCTCATTGCACAGATTCCAACATGCTACAGAGTATAAAAGAAACATGAATATTATTTTGTTGGGTAGTGTGGGAAAAGAGAAAAACATCTTTTTTCCTAACGTCAGACAATTAGTTTCTGATTTATATCTTAAAGCACACTAGTTGTTAAACCTTGCAATTTCATCTTAATGCAGCTGTGGATGGCTTTACAGAAAACTCATAAAAATTTAAAACCATTTTCTAAGGATGGTACACTTCTTTGTTATTATCAATGACAGTGAATCCTGTGTCTAGATGTGGATTTTACATTTTTTTTTAAAATACACCTTCTTTTGATTCAGTTTGGCAGGATTTTGTTAAATCAGTGGACCTTTCATTCTTCATGGTTAACAGCAGTGATTGACAGTCATATGGATGCTTTTTCTGTGGCCATCAATACCAGAGACTAGAGAAACAAGCAAATAGTCCCAACTGAATAATAAAAAGTAGAAACTGTGTATCTTAAATACTTCAATACACTTCCAAAATGAACACAAAATGCTGCTTGAGTGCATGGATATAAAACTTAAAACACAGTGACCTTGAGGGTGGAGAGCACACCCGATAACTGAAATTCTCCAAGCTGTGGTTACCATTTACTCACCATTTTGGACAATGCAAAGACAAAAGCTACTGTTCTCAGGATTGTTGTGTATTACCACCATTCATCAAAACATTGTGGTAGTTGTCTCTTCTTCCCCACTTTATATTATTTTCATGTTTTTTTATCACTTGGAGACTGTGAGAATCTGCGCAGTAACAAACCAATAGGTTTGGGTGTTGCAGTATGGACAAGAGAAAGATTTTAGGTGCCCTGCTTCCTGGAGGCTTATTTAAACCATAACAAAATAATTACAAGTTGCTTGACCATACCTTTCTAATTGGCTCCCTGATAGAAGGGTTAATAGGAATTCTAATACCTGTGTAAAAAAAAGACAGATAAAGAAAACAGTATAATGTAAAATAATTCAGATTGTCTCTGTGTAAATGAGGCAATAAATGCCTGCAACATGAAGCTCAGTCTGACTTCACAGCAGGGCTTGGTGCTTAATTGAAAGTCCTAACTAGACCCATTTATCAAAGAAATCACTCAGAGGGAAATTTAATTATCACAATTAATCTATATTTTTTTTAAAGAAGTCCCAGGAAGGCACACTGAAAATTTCTTTGGAAAGAATTTTACAATGCTATTTCAAAAAAAAATCAAGTGCCAGACCTCTCATAGGTTAAAAAAAAAAAAAAAGTGGGCAGGCTCAGGGCATGTTTTGTGAGGAGCAACTTGTATTGCCTCTTAGACACAACTCAGAGTAATGAGCACTGTCACAGCAGGAGCTCAAATGGAAATATTTCTTCCTAAGTCACAAAACTGTTCCCTTTGCAAACTGGAGAGAACATCTGGCTTTTGAGAGAGCTGCCCCACCATGTGCCTGTGGACTCAGGGTCTCTGGCACAGTTTGCTTGGCTCTGCAGGAACCCCAGCACCCCTCAGCTCCCCCTGCAAGTCCCTGCTCACAATTTGTCCTGGTGCACACACAGAAAAGCCAGAGACACAACATGGCCTCTCCTCAGGAACTTACACATGAAGCTTCTGTAGAGAGAAGAACCAGTGGCACTTCTTGTTTTGAGCACTTGTGCTGTGAGGAGATCTCTCCAATGGAGTTGCCCACATTTGCATCTGTGTTGAGTGTTCTCCAGTGAGTAAAGTTTCATCCTGAAACCAGTGTATTTCCCCTGAGTAACTGATGGTATTCAACTCCCAGCTGGCATTGACTTAGGAGCTGGACAAGTTGGGAAGAAAGGTGACTCTGAGCTCTGTTCTTGCACAGCTTCACCAAAATTAGGTGTTTCCCAAGAGGTTTTCCATTGGTGGCTATTCAAATACCAGGTAACATTTGGAAGTTTAGTTCAGTTTTCTCTCTTATTTTGAAAAGCATTTGTTTTATGCAGAACCCTACCTCCATTTCCAAACCTCCAGTGTAAGCCTTGTATGCTGAGGAAGGCTACTTCTGGAGCAAACAACAAGTAGAATTACATTTACGTTCATCATGCGGCGCTTGACATGCCTGAATGAAGATGAAAAGAAAGCCCCAAGAAAGTATGCAAGTCTCTGTCATGATAAGATTCCCCTTCAGTCAGTGAGCTGATGGATGGTAGTTTTTTAGGGCTTCTGGACAGTAGTATGCAGCACCTGATAGGTGGGGGTCTGCTTCTTCACTTTGAGACCACAGAGCTGCAGCACTTGCATTGGAGGCAGCATGCAAGGAAGTGGGGTACTCACACTGGCTTCAGTGAAGGGCAACAGCGGGCCCTTCTAAGCACAGGGAAAATGAGAACAGTGATTTTTCTCTCACTTTGTGTGGCTTGCACAGCTCCACACCTACTTATGTTTCCCCAGGCTTAAAGGGGGCCCATAACTCACCCTAAGGTACCATAATTTTCCCTTCCATTCTTCATAATCAGACCATTAAAAAGTATGACCCATGTTAACATTCTTGTGCATCACCTTCCTCCTTTGTCTTCTGTGGGAAAAGTTTCAGCTTGGTCTCTTGATGTCACTGGAGTTGTTTACTGCCCTTTTTTTTCTGTATTTCCTACATTATTCAGGTTATACTAATCACCAGAGGGGAAGGAAACAACTCCAGAGCAGATTGAATTGACGTTTAATTGGACATCCTGTGAAATAAACATTGTGACTTGGATAAGATTAAAATGTGAGTCACAAGTCTGGTGAGTTTTTAACTGTCAGGGAATGCAGTGAAGGAATGAGGCAAGAACAGCAGAGAGAGCAGCTAGAAGCAAGGCTCAGTAAAGCAGCAGCTGCTAAACTTGCATTCTTTTCACTTGGCTTAGACTAAAGGTACAGTGGACAAAACTGGAGAAAACAACAGACAGTCCAGTCCTTTATTTAAGAATTATTGCATTTGCAAACAGATTTTCATTTATTATTATTTTTGCCTGTACTGAACCCATCTGTGAATGCCCTCTAGCACTAAACTGCTGTCCAGCTCAGCTAAATTTTCAGATATTAAAGATGAGTACTTAGAAGTGCTTTTGAAGAAGAAACCTTCAACAGATTTTACATCTTCCATGTACTCCCTTTTTATGTTTGATATTTTGCAGTACTTCTGCTGAGTAGATTTACTTGTAGAAACAATTGGCAGACACAGAAATAGAAACTATATTATAGCATATTTGTTAAGATATGAATTCCAGGTAACAGAATCTCTGAATGGGTCAGGCTGGAAGGGACCACAGTGGTAAGCCACTTATCTGGTCCAACCTCCCTGCTCAAGCGGGGTCATCCTAAACATCACAGGAATTGCATTCAGAAGGTTCTTGAGTATCTCCAGTGAGGGAGACTCCACAGCCTCTCTGGGCAATCTGTTCCAGTGCTCAGTCACCTGCACAGTAAAGAAGTTCTTCTTCATGTTCAGGTGGAACTTTCTGTGCATCAGTTTCTGCCTGTTCCCTCTTGCCTTATTGCTGGGCATCACTGAGCAGAGCCTGGCTCCATCCCCTTGACACCCTCCCTCCAGGTGTTTATAAACACTGAGTTCCCCTCTCTGTTGTCTCTTCTCGAGGCTGAACAGGCCCAGCTCCCTCAGCCTTTCCTCGTAAGAGATGCTCCAATCCCCTCATCGCCCTTGTGTTCTCCACTGGACCTGCTCCAGGAGCTCCATGTCCCTCTTGTGCTGAGGAGCCCAGAACTGGGCTCAGCACTCCAGATGTGTCTCACCAGGGCTGAGCAGAGGGGCAGGATCACATCCTGACCTGTGGCACTGATCCTAATGCACCCCAGGATACCAATGGCCTTCTTGGCCACAAGGACACACTGCTGGCTCATGGACAATTTGTTCTCCACCAGGACACCCAGGTCTTTCCCTGCAGAGCTGCTTTCCAGAAGATCAACCCCTAGCCTGTTCTGGTGCATGGGGTTATTATTTCCAAGTGCAGGATGTGGCATTTGCCTATATTGAATTTCAGATGCTTCTTCTCTGTCCATCTCTCCAAGTTGTCAGGGTCCTTCGGAAGGGCTGCACAGCTCTCTGCAATATATAATCACAGCCTTTCACATGACCCTGACTTGATTTACCTGCACAGACCTGATGCTATACATGGGGACAGACCTCTTCATTCAGACTCAACAAACATCATGTCAAGCTCCTGCTTAGAATCAGAATCATTGAATGGTTTGTGTTGGAAGGTCATCTTTATAAAAGTCATCTAGTCCAACTCTCTTGCAATGAGTAGGGACATGTTCTAGATCAGGTTGCTCAGAGCCTGGTCCAAGCTGAGCTTAAGTGTTTCCAGGAAAGGGTCATCCACCTGGGCAACCCTGTGTTACTGGGCAACCTCTTCCAGTTTTACCACGCTCACTATAAAACACTTCTTCCTTATAGCTAGTGTAAATCTACTGTCTTTTAGTTTAAAAGCATTATCCCTTATCCTGTCACAACAGACCTTGGTAAGAAGTTTATCCCCAGCCTTTTATACGGCCGCTTTAAGTACTCAAGGACCACAACAAGGTCTCCACAGAGCCTTCTCTTCTCTAGGCTGAACAACCCCAACTCTCAGCCTTTCCTCCTATGAGAGCTGCTCCAGCATTCTGATAATTTGTGTGTCCCTCTGCTGAACTCTCTCCAACAGGTCCATGTTTTACTCCAGAGCTGGACACAGCCCTGTGGGTGGCGTCTCACCAGAGCAGAGCAGAGTGGCAGAATCCCCTCCCTTGCCCTGCTGGCCACACTGATTTGGATGCAGTCCAGGACAGGTTTGGCTTTCTGGGCTGTGAATGTACGTTGCTTCAGCTTTTCAACCAACAGCACCAAGTCCTCCTCAACAGGACTGCTCTCGATCTGTTCATCCCTCAGCCAGTGTTGGTACCAGGAGCTGCCCTGATCCAAGTGCATCACCTTGCCCTTGGTCTTGCTAAATCATGTGAGATTCCCATGTGTCCACTTCTCAAACTTGTCAAGATCCATGTGGATGGCATCTTGTCCTTCAGGTGTGTCAATGACAGCATTCAGTATGGTGTTATCTGCAAATTTTCTGAGGGTGCACTTGAATCCCCTTGTCAATATTGCTGATGAAGCTATTGTACTGTACTGGTCCCAGTACTCACCCTTGAACGACACCACTTTTCACCAATGTGCACTGGAATGCTGAACCATTGACTACTTCCTCACAAGCTACAAGCTAAGTTCAGCTCCTTTGTCTTTTGCCTCCATCCTGGGGTGAGGGAGAGGCTGGCTGTGGTGGAAGATTTGGTGATGGAGACATGTGTCTAGCAGAAACTGGCCAGACACCAGGTCAGCTGTTCTGTGTTGCACCTGTGGAGTGGTTGATGGCAGCCTTTGCTGGCTGCTGTCTCCCAGCAGAGGCTGCATAGCAGCCACCTGGGTGTGAAAAGCTCCCAGCCTTTGACAGTTCCCAGAGCTCTCTGATCCTTAGGACATTTATTGTAGCTTGGAAACTGCAAACGTTGTTGGTTTGCTATTTGCCACCAGGTGGCCTAACCATTCCACCGTTCATGAGGAACGAGACTCCATTAGAGAGCAAGCAGCTGGAACTTTTTAAGCTTTACATATTTTTCTTCCCAAGCCTCCACGTCCCCTCCTTCCTCCTCATTCAGTTGATTAAAAGCGATCAGGGCTGCTCTGATTTATCAACTCAATCCTTTACTCTAAGCAATTGAGAAAGCTGGTGCTTCCAGCCATCCAGCCCCAGCTTTAGAGATCGAGTTCAGCTGTCTCTGTTTACCTCTTAGCCCAAATGAACTCTTGCCATAACAACACAGGTACCTTGAACTTTTCCTCGTCCAGCAGTAACTGGAGATTGATTCCTTTGTTTGTTGCCTCTGGTATGACTCTGGTAGCTGTTTTTGTGACCACCCAGGAGTTCTGTGCTGGTCACATAAACTGGATTTATCTTTTTGTAAGCTGCCTTGTGTCCCTGGAGCATTGCAATGTGGATTCAGTGGGCCACGGGATCTGACTCAGCAAATGGGTTTTGATTTTTTAACCCATAGGCAGCAGTCTCCCTATTCCCGTGTGGCAACTGGCTGAGCTAAGGGCTCCTTGGGTTTCAAGGGAAGCTGGCATTACAGCTCATGCATTAAAAGTTGGGACTAACAGGAGAGAGACTTACATCTTCTTCTGAAAATGGAAAGGAAGATACTCTTGGATGTTTATCTCAGGCGTTTATTGATGAGAAGAATGCGGAAGGCTCCAACTGTCACAGCAGTATGAGCTAAGGAAAAACACTGACACCAATGGTATACATTAACAGGCAGGTATTGAAAAGCCATTGAATGACTTCTTAGGAGAAGGAAACAGTTTCAGGAGAAGATGGGTTTTTTCATGACTGAGCATGAGCCAGCCCTGTGCCCTGGTGGCCAAGAAGGCCAGTGGCTCCTGGCCTGTGTCAGGAATAGTGTGGCCAGCAGGAGCAGGGAGGTCATTCTCCCCCTGTACTGGGCACTGGTGAGGCCACACCTGGAGTTCTGTGTCCAGTTCTGGCCCCTCAGTTTGGGAAGGACATTGAGACACTCGAGTGCATCCAGAGGAGGCAACGAGGCCGGTGAGGGGCTGGGAACACAAACCCTGTGAGGAACGGCTGAGGGAGCTGGGGTTGTTTAACCTGGAGAAAAGGAGACTCAGGGGTGACCTTATCACTCTCTACAACTTCCTGAAAGGTGTTTGTGGTCAGGTGGGGGTCGGTCTCTTTCTCCAGGCAGCAACTGACAGAACAAGAGGAAACAGTCTTAAGCTGCACCAAGGGAAATATAGGTTGGATATTAGGAGAAAGTTTTTTACAGAAAAATACTGGAATGGTTTGCCCTGGGAAGTGGTAGAGCCACCATCCCTGGAAGCATTTAAAAAAAGACTGGATGTAGCACTCAGTGCCATAGTCTAGTTGAGGTTTTAGGGCATGGTTTGGACTTGATGATCTTGGAGGTCTCTTCCAATTTAGTGATTCTGATTCATGTACTGCAACACTGATAGCTTAGAAAATGGTATTTTCTACTGTTTGCATAATGCCTGAAATTTTTTCAGAAGGTACTTTGAAAACAAATCTCAGTAACTAAAGTAATTAACGATGATTATTTGGTTAAAACACAATTCATTTATTTACCCATCTTTGTAATTATGCGTTTCAGCTTTGATGTGAGCAAGGACAAGGTGCAGTGATGACAGGCAGGTCCATCACATCAGAGCCCAGGAACAGAAGTATCTTCTCTGAGCTGGTGCCTGACAATTCGAAATCAAAGGTATGTGGTTTCTGAATGAATCTTATCATAACACAATTGCAACACCAGTCACAACTGCACTGGGCAGGTTTTCCTAAACAATGTGGTGATTGAACTTTTTAAAATATCAGTAATTTTGAGAAAATATCAGGAGTCCTTACATTTGGTAAATGGATTAGTTATAGATAGTAAATACCTGGAAATTGGTAGATACTTTCAGTTGCATAACAAAAATGTCATGAAGTAGAACTGGATATTTCAGCTACTTTAACCTAGCCTTGGGCACAGGAGAGTCCAATTCTGATCATTTTCAGGATAAGTAATCAAGTTCAGGGTAAGGAGACTTTAGCCAAGGTGTTACTCTGGATTTACACCTCTGCAGATAGAATCAGATGCTATCTCCTAGTCTGTGCATCCTCTGAGAATAGAATTAATTTTGAATGCTTGTATCATCTGCTTGCTTGTGCACTTATTTGCTAACTGTCTGACTGAGTGAGATATTCTGGGTCACTATGATTTAGGCATCCTTTATTACACAGTTTCCAATTCAGTACATTTTTTAATCAAGACTAAATTGAAGTCAGGTTCCAGGTACATATAAATACAATATATATTTAGTGAATACATTGCAAATCCCCTAGTCTAATTTTGAATGTAACTATAATAGAATAAGAAATATGAAGGTTCCTTTATTTTATAGAGGAGAATTAAAATATTGCTGCGTCTTAAAGGCAAGTTAAAACCTATTTTCATATTTTTAAAATCACATTAGCTAAAAGCTTGTTAAGGAATAAATAGTCCAGAGGATAATTGAGACTTAGCTGGCTTAAGCATTAATGAATCAAAATCAGATGCCAGATCATTAATTAATTCTACAAATTATAATGTTGCCATTACTGGCAAATACTATGAGAACTAATACCAAGGAGAAAATTAAACTGCATAGTTTCCCTTCTTACCACATATATTTTTCCAAAAATAAAACTGTAGTAGGTTTTTTTTTGCTGTTGTTATTACGTATATTGTCTGTTTTTAAAAAACTTTTGATTGATTTAATTTTTAAAACATTTCAATTTCTTTAACATGATATTTATATAATCTGCCCATCATAGACTATAAGGATATTTCCATCAGTGTTGTAACTCACAGAAACTAAAATGTAGCAAAAGTGACAGAAAAGTCAATTCAACACTTCTGAAGCCTCACAAAACTTCATGCCCCTTCAAATCAGCCTCTTTGGCAAAAGACGTAATAATAGATGGGTCTTGCAATGTGGCCCGAAGTGCCACTGTCTCGGGCTCTGTCAGACCAATGCAAAAAAGGAATTAGATGAGAAGTGAGAGAGGCAAAAGAGAAGCTCAGCTGGACATTTCTAGCCACCACTTCTCATCCCACAACAAGAGGAAGCTTCAATATATTTAAAATGGTGGGGGACTTAAAGTCCTCTTCTGCAGTGCAGAACCAAGCTGGGAAATGGGATGGAATACCACTGAACCTTATGAAGAATAAAACACTAAACAGTGATGAAGTGATATAATGTGAGATATTAGAATTACATGATAGAACATCAGCCTAGTCAGAATAAAACTTTAGGGCCAAAATGACAGAGCACCTTTATCTGAAAACTCACAGCATTGGAACTCTTTGTCTGGTGTGGTGTATCTTTTCCTCTTTTCCCATCATGTGACAGACACCACGATTATCTCTGGTCTAGAACATGAAGGTGGTCTCAAATGTACCCAAAGTACTTTAATTAATCCTGCAGACCAATCAAAAGCAAATGTACTGCAGTACTAGTCAAATAGTTTGCTCATTTAAGCATCACTAAGTAAGTGGGTAGGCACACTCTCCTCTGAGATTAAATTGTCCTGAAGGATCCAGCATAGACTGTCAAGTCTGATGTCCATAAGAGCGATCTGTGCCTGTAAGAAAAAGCTGTGGAAGAATGTCCCATTTTTTTCTTCATATTGATTGCTCTTTTCATTCAATTTTCTTCCTCTTTTTAATTGAAAAGAAGAAGTCTGGGTGGTTTATTTCTAGGTAAAACAGTAAGATAACCTGCAATAAAAATTTTCTCGCAGTTTCCCAAAATGAATCCCAGCTCAGTTTCCAGCAGGAATCTGAGACTCATGAATCTTGTTACCAAGAGCTACATTTCAGCTGCAGAATAATAAGCTGGCACCTTTTTTCAGCCCTCAGTGTCTGTCCACCATTAATGACAGCCAAATCTTTGCCAAATCATATCTATCATCTAGATCAGAGGGTGCTAGCACCATACTGACTGTCTTTTCTGATAGTTTCATATCTATGCTGAATAGATGAATTCTTGGTAATTTTTTACCCTTTGGGTCCTTTGAACTACCTAAAGATGTTAACCTTTGCCATGCAATAAAAATTAAACTGTCAATAGGCAACGCTTTGGATAATAATGTATTCTAATATAACTGCATTATCTGTCCCTCCACTGAATTCATGGCCCTTTTCCGTGTTTGCAGACAACAGATAGTATTAAAGTTGATTTATTGCAACTTTTGGCTTTCTGGCAAAATTACAGTATCTAATAATAGACCAGTAATTACAATTTTCCCCCAAAGTTGCTGTCTTGAACACAAGTCCAGAAGAAATTGAGAGCAGCCAGCAATGGATGCCTATGAAACACACATGAGGACAGGACAAGCACAAAGAGATGCTCCCTCCAAGGACTTTTCCAGATTGCAGCTACTTGCATCTTACCAACTTCTTGAGACATTTAATAGTACTTGAAGAATTTTTCTTGTGTGAATTTGTCCAGTCTTGCTTTTTGTTAAGATATACAGCCAATATGGGTCACTCTTCTAGTTTTAGTCTCTCCAGCTACCCTGCTAGATTGGTGGAGAGATGATGGGCTTTTTTTGTAATGAGTAATGACTCAGAGGTGGAAAGGAGTCTTTTTACATGGCTGGATGGCCAAGTTCATGGTGAAATAGCTGCTGTAATTCTGCTGGGATTTCATATTATCATTAATGATTTGCTGGGGCACTTGAAGCCTGCAATGCTATCCCTTAAAAGGATTTAAAATCTAAACACATTAAAAAAAGCTCTGCATTTGTGCTGCGTGGCTTATGTTCCTATTTTCTGACACTACAGCCCTAATTCTTTTGACATTCTGAAATCTGTCACTGTTGGAAATTATTAATGCCACCATCAACAAGGAGAACTACAAACCCAGGAACTTTTACAACTGTGGTGTGAAAGCATAGTATTCAGCTACTGTAGAAACATCTTTGGCATGAAACCGGCTTGTTCTTTAGCCTCTTTTCATGTTTTTCCACTCATAGAGGTTAATTAATTACAGTAATTAATAGTTAGATCAAATTTATGCAGGCTAGCAGAAACATTTTTCCAGCTGGATGCTGCCATGTAACAAGGGGCAGTTGGTAATGACTTTTTTCCTTACTAAAGGGCATCTGGTGGAAGATTACAGTTACAACAGTTTGGGGAAAAGGAAACAAAACCACTGTTCATCCCTGCAATGGGATATCTTGTGACAAACATCTTACTCTAACTGGTAAGTGACACCAAAACAGATACTTTTTTTTTTGATTATCTGTTTGTTACTTCTTACAAGCTTTCAGCCAATTTATTGAGATAATTTGTATAGAATTGATTTTTGTATACACTTTTATCGGATAGGCAAGGACTCTCTGATGCTTAATACACAATGGTCCTATCACACAGCACTGTATAATCAACAGCCACCCAAAGATTGGATGGCCTGGAAAAAGCATTAGATGGGGCACAATTATTCCAAAAAAATAGTCATGCCAATATAATGTCCCTAACAGAATCACTAATTTCCCTATGCATGTCCCTTTTACATCTTGGATTGTGTCACCTTGGATGCTTTTATCACTGAAAATGAAAGCAACTGTATGCCAGTTGAATTAACTTCCTATAATTAAGATAATTGTAGTGATGTAAAATGGAAAACTTTCTATGTGGCCACATTGTCACCAGGCTCTGAGGCTGTATCTCTTGTCTTTGATGGAGGGGCTGTGGTCTGTAATGCTGGTGAATTTGCCACAGCTCTGGTACTTTAGATGCTTCTGGTTTTAAACCCAGTGTCCCCAATCTACATCCCACTGTGTAATTTTTGAATTACAAGTTAATTGGTACATTCCTTCAATAAGTTAGCATGGACTCTTTCTGCTATACTGCCATTTACACTGAGTGATGTCAAAGAAAGAGAAAGGCACCACAATATACTCAATAAGCATTTTAGATTAACAGTTTGGGGGATAATATAAATTGTAGTAGCTGCAAGGAGGTTTATCGGGTCTTTTTCTTGTTTGTTTGTTTATGAGGCTATCCTAGAAGATGGGACACAATGAGGAAAATTCTGCCCTTAGGAAAGTTAATGGGAAAAAATTCAGCAATTGCAACAGGGATAAGATTTCTCTGATTGTGTATTATTCTGTTTCCATCCTTCCCCCTCTGCCTCCTCTCCAGCACGCACACAGTAGACAAAGAACAGTGCCTCTCCTATTTCAGCTGTCATTTCAAAGGAAGAAGACTGACTTAATTCCCTATCACCAGGTCACTTAATTGCTTGGCGGTCAAAAAGGATAACAATTTTTATTGTTCAATTTAATTAGACAGTTTCTAGAATAAAATAATTTGAATTTTCTCATAACACAATCTTTCCATTGGAAAAAGGATAAAAGCTTATTTCAATGGGAAATCATGGTTTGAGTTGCATCTGGAAAAACCCTAGCACCTCAAGTCACTGAAATAAAACTTCTTTGTGTAGGCAAATGCAAAACCTATCCTGGTTTCTATAAGAACTGAAAGTGATATAAAGTGTTTTTTAGCTATGTTGGTTTTTGGAAAAGAGGTTAAGCTACTAGAGAGTGTAAAGAGGGCATGGGAAAACTGAAAAATAGATTAGGTTAACTGATTGTGGCTAAGGATGAAAGCTGTCTTTAGGATCTAACACTTCTTTAGGGTGCTGCAGAACCTCACAGCTTCAACAGAAACTGTAGCCACAGTATATAAAGCAAAAATATAAGTTCTGACATTTAAAAAATCTTTTCCAGGGGTCAAAACATCTGACCTATTAACAGAAAAGGAGCAGATTGAGAGCTTGCCTGTACTGGTGCAGAAGGATGCCAACCTCAGCAGAATTTACTTATTTCCTAAGAGCACAGCAAAGCCTCCTGAAGTTCACCAGGAATTTTGTAGCACCTGTCTGGCACAAAATCTGCTGGTCATCTGATTTTTCCTGTGGGTATGTGTGTTATAACTAAAAGAGAGCATTAGAGGGGAAAGGCACTGAAACGGGATGTTTTTTATTTCAGTAAATTTATAAAATCAGTGATTTCTGGAGGGAGCTCAGAGCCACAAGCCCAATCAAGAGATTCTACACTTTACCAAAGTAGTTTTTTCTGAAAAGTTCTTCTGCAGCAATCAAAATGCATGAATTTTTTCGCAGATTGTGGAGCTGAAGGGGTGAAGTTTTGTACTTTGTTTAAGGCCAGCAGTTTGCCTAATGTATACTCTGAAGCAGTAGCAGAGTAACGCTCTTTAATTATTTTTTTTAATACCCTACTAAACCAGCAAAAGTAACCTAATCTAATTCAAGCACACAGCACACTTGTTCTGGTATAAAACATCTTCTGGAGGTTAGTGCATGTTGTTCAGGAAGAAATTTAAGTTGTCCAGAGAAGAGGCACTGGAACGAAAGCATGACCTTCTCTCCAGTTGTTCTGTTCTGTTTTAAATAATGTAACTATAGGCCAGTTTCCCAAGATACTAGACTGAAAAAGCCTGGTCAACTAGGACATGGAGCCTTCCTCTTTCCTCTTTTTTCCTTTTTTTCCCTTCCTGATTGCTTGCAGTAACCCCTGGAGACGTGCCTTCTTTGAAGCCAGGCATTGCTGGTGCAGTAACTGGAGTTAGGAAGATACCCCAGCACTGACTCCATCTCTGCTCTTTCTCCCTCAAATTTGTTACCTTCCAAAGTGCTTGCCCATCCTATTACTTGATAAAGCACTCAGGATGTTTCTGCACTTGAAAATAATCTGTTTTACTTCAACCCTTCTAGTGTATGTCTAGATCTCCTATGAGTTCATGCAGCTCAGAATAGACCCACTAAAGTTCCTTGAGCTGCTCCAATTCACCCCAGCTCCAGGTCTGATCCATCTTTTCTCATTTGGTTCTCTAACAAGTCCCTTTTTCTTGTTCCAAATTCTTTTCTCATCTACATTTATCGGTCTAGTATTTTGAAATTTTATGCAGTCTGGTTTCATTTACTGTTAAAAATGCATCCCCAGTATCAGACACATCATTTTCTAAGCCTCCATCATACCAAGAGAGTTAGTAAAACATCAGTTTTTCACTTCAGTTCCCAACCCATATGTTTTCAAGTAGCACTGGGGAAACATTTTTTAAAGGACAGACTCCAGAGATGTCTTCTAATATCATCAGCAATGATAATCAAAAGCTGCTTCTGCAGAAGCCGGTGGGATTATCAGTCTCTCAAAAGGAAATTCAGCAGCTTTTCTTGCAGTAACATTTATTCTCTACCCTTGCACCTCAGGCTATCCTTCACCTCAAGGTGGTGACACCCTGGACAACTCCATTTCCATACACACTTCCTATTCAAGTATTGGGAGGGACCCTTAATCTGGGATAAAAAGCCCTCCTGGATTTCTGCGGGAAATGCAACACAAATGCTAATAACAGTTTATCATACTTCCTAGGTGATACAATTATGCCTCATTTACAGTTGCAAAACACCTCTGAGGAAGTTGGGCTTTTTTTCTTCTCTAATTTAGACATAATTTCAGCTAGTCATGACATCAGTGTTAGGACCTAGACTTTGCCACAAAGGAACAAATTGCTAATTTCAAGCTTTCTTGGCTAATTCCATTCAGACCCAGAGGTGATACAGCCTATTTCTGTCCTATGATTGGCAGCATACTGGATGTTTATGAATATCCAGATAATAATCATCATTTCTGCAAACCTTCCTGCTAGTGACCTCTTTGACAAGGAGAATAACGTAGAGCACGAAGGGGCAGTGAGTGCCCTGTTAAAAAGTTCAACCAAATACTCTCCAGAATTGATTTATCTGCAGCAATCTTATTCTTTTGCACTCTGCCATTTCTCACTATTTCTATTCTTCTTCCTCCACGTGTTCTATTTCCTTTTCTTTTTCTTCTCCTTCAGTTTCTCAGATGACGCCTTCAGGACTTGCTGTGCCCCCTGTCCCTCCCCACAGAATGGAAGCATTTTGGTACCACCTGAGCCATACCTCAGTGAGGAGCCCAGCAGAGCCCCACAGACACTTGGAAGAGGATTATGGGTCCTTTTCTAAAAATCTAGATACAGTCATCACCTGCCTTGGCTTGTGACTACCCCTTCACAGACAATCCCTGAGAGTGGTTTAGTGACAATGCAAACATTCAACTCCACTGAATTTCTGTAGGGGCAAGAAAATAAGCCCTTGCTTGGCTACAAGGGCAGAAATATGGTGAAAAGCAACAGCAGCCATCCTCTGCAATGCTTCCTGGCCTGCCCTGCTCTCCTCAAACTTTTGGAAAAGGGGTTTGCAGTTGTCTCCAGCCCCTGCAAAGAGTGTGGAGGAAGCGCAGGGTGAGGGGTGCAGGGTGCAGCAGCAGGGGAGGCAGGCAGAGGGGGTCTGACCGCAGCCCAGGCTGTGACAGGAGAAATTGAAATGTAAATTCTGCACCCTGGCAATAAATTTCACAGCAGCCTAATTTTCCTAGGAATGACGCCTTGGGCAGAGCCTGTGTGGGCCAGAAAGGAACGGGCTTTAAATTTTCTAGAACTCCCTAATCCGCTTTATCAGTCGCTTCTCCCTAAATGGCTGCTGCTCCCTGAGAGATTTAAAGCCACAGTGGCTTCTTCAAGGCCTCTTCCTGATTATTATGTTTATTCTCATCCAGTCAAGACAGAGAAACATTAGCATGTGATTTACACTGTGGGGCCAATCGCAGATACCAGCACTCAATATTTGAAATTCAAGCAGTATCTACCTGCAACAAACTGGTCAAGATCAATTTGGAGACAAAAAGGAGGGTTCGGCCTTTTTAGAAAGGTGGTAGAGATCCATTGTTGAGGTCTGTCAGTCTTACCAGCACATGCAATGGAATTCACAAAGTATTAATACATGTGCCTGTGCTAGGTTTAATTCTTTTAATACTTTTGTACTTTTGTTTAAGGGTTGGTTTTTTTTCCCCTTGCAACCATCTGCTTTTCCTCTCATGTTTCAAGTCTTTATATCTATCTGTCAAGCAGGCAGTGGATTCAGGACAGGTTTTCATGCCAAGGCATTCCTTTACCTAATGAAAACAAGTGAATAAAACATAAGAGGAGTAGCTTTAAATTAAAAATAGAGAGGAAAAAAACCCTGAAGAAAACCAATATCTGAAGGAAAACATTTTTTCCTGGGAAAAAGCCTATTGAATAGATGAATTTATATTTATTTCTTGTAATTTAAGTAGGCATCTATAATTATACCCTATTTAAATAAGGATAAGGACCATGTCTGACAGAAAAGAAATATATACATATGTGAAGAGTCAAGACAATGCAGATAAACTTCTGATGGCATGACATATTCATGCAGAGTAGTCACTTTTGAAAGCTAAAATTTCCTCCCAAAGGCCCTCAGTTTGTATTATTAATGACATTTTTCTTAGCCTGCATTACCATTTTCATTGGAGGAGAAAAAAGACAAAAACTTTTCTCAAGTTTGAAAGGAAAAAGCAGTCTCTGAGCCACAAACATCAATTGCTTTTGCACAAACCTTTGAATGGATTTTATCCACATGGTTTTTTAAATGAGTAGAGTGAGCATCCACTCCTGGCCTGAGACCTTGTGCTGACAGACTCAGAGATGAGGTACAGCCAAATGGCAAACCTGGAGGGGAAAAAAAAGCATGGAAAAAGCATTTCCCAATGCTACACTGCAACAGCAGCCCCACACAACAGGGCCCCTTCCAGCCTCCAGAACACTGGTCCCATTTTGCAGTAGCTTTAGTAAAGTGAGTACATTTGGACCCTGATTTAAGTCATGGGTAACACTGACAGCTCAGAGCTAATTTAAGTCTATACCAAAGCGTTGTGAGGAGCCGGGCCATTAGAGTAGTTTCAATCTGTTCCTTCAGGTTTCTGCTGGCTGCATGGAGCCTTGGATGCCATAGCCTAAATGTCTGCCACCAACTAGCTGTCCCTCTTCTCTGTTTAATGTGAATATCCTGTAATTGGAGTGTCAAGCTTTCGCTGCCACCACTGAAGAGGAGGATACGGAGGAGGAACCAGAAGAAATCCGTCTTTGCCATAATGAATGCATGCAGTTCAGACCAGATTGAGCTGTTCAGATGTTTTATTCCTCCTTTTCATCTCCTTTGTGGAGACTCAAGCAATACCAGAACACAGAGAACTCCTTTTAGGGCTTCAAACCCATCAAAGATCTGCTGGGTCCACTGTGCAGGAGACAGAGAAGGAAGCTTTTTTTGACACATCTTTCTAATCTCTCTGCAGCTGGTGCTTTTTGCATATCTTGTCAACTGTTGGAGTAGGGGCACACGGCAGACGCTCCCTACTAAAGCAGGGGTTGGGGAACCAGTCCAGGCTGCCCTGCTGCTTTGGTGAGGCAAGCACCTGCCTTGGAAGGGGGACAAATACCTGGTTTCACTGCAGTCTCTGGTGCCTGACTGTACAAGGTGGCACAAATGTAGCTGCAGTTCCCACATTAAGGCACAGAAAGCACAAGCAGGTGTTTCTTGTGGTGCTGTTAACTCATTAATGCAGCTGTTTCTAGGGTCCTGGGCAGTAGCTCTCACTGGCTGTACTCCATATGGCCTGTAGCATTTTCCTGCTGTTTCATGGATGTAGAGAAGATCTATGTCATCCAAAGGCCCTGGGCTCTTTTGCCCTCAAGATGCTGCTGGCAACAGGATGGGTCCTTAAAGGAGCAACAAGGGCCATCCGTAGTACAGAAGAAGCCCTTGTTGCAGTTTTCAGTGTGAGCTGTCTGGAGAGGAGTGCAAGGTCTGTCAGCTCAGAGCACTGGAGGAACACATCCACCCCTTTGCTACTACCCTGTGATTGCTTTGGTGAGGCACTGATCTGATACTGCCCTGGCCTGTCTTGGTATCATTGTGTGTGCCCACCTGCTCTGTTTGTTTTGTTTGCTGTCCAGATGGATGGAAATCGAGGCTTTAGTTGTCGCCTTACTCCATTCACCTCAATCTGAAAAGGTACCTGTGTACCTACAGCTGTCTGTGCCTTTGCAAGCCACCCTCACCACAATGGATACCATCTACTCACTGACAAGCAACAGGATATTTTAGTGTTGTTTTGTTGTCTTACTTAAAGATCTGAAAGTGAATAAATCACACATGTGTCCCACTGCTAAAGCTAGCAATCAGATATGTAAAGATTGGACACTCACAGAGATGTGGAGAAATCTGCGTCTATTTTCTAGGACCACACTTTCTTTTTCTTAAATGCAAGATTTACAATTTTTTTCTGGTAGTATCTAGTACTGCTGAAGTCAAAATTAATACTTGGAATGACCATCAAGTTATGTTGACCGTTTTCCTGCTGTTGTTCAGATCAGGCCTTTAAAACTTAGTGAATATCCTCTCACCACTGATTACATGGAATTTCCTACAGCTATTTAAACAAATCAGACTTTTACAAATAAAAAGCACACTCAAGAACAGACCATAGTTACCTTGGAGAGATATTCCAGACCTAGCTCAAAAATACAGGAGTCATTTGTAGTCAGAAATATGAGTTAAGATTAGAACATTTGACTTTTTTTTTTTTAATACATAAATAAATAAGCTTTCCCGCAGGCTTGAACAAATCATCACTAAATCCACATTTCAATAGAGAACAGGAAAACTGGACTGGATAACTCTTATGCAGGCTGGGATATTTTACATCTCCTATTCATCTATTCACTCATTCACAGTGTTGCCCAGAAATCTTAGAATTCATGAACTGGGGTCCACAAATAGCTTAGAAAGGAGTACTAGATAAAAAAAAAAAAAAAAAAAAAAAAAAAAAAAAAAAAAAAAAAAAAAAAAAGAAAGAAAGAAAGAAAGAAAAAATACTTCCCTGGAAAGCAAGATTTAAAAAATACATTCCATAAAAATTATTTTCTGTAGGTGCTACAGAACATATTAAATTAGTGGCGTCTAGGTCAAAAAGAAAGCACTGAAAGAGTGCTTTTATCTGCCACTTGGACTGGCTGTCTTTTTGCATTTAGCCAGTATGCGTAAACTATTTTGTGTGTTGCTTAATTGCTGAATGTTTGTATGTAGTCATTTTGCAGTTCAACATTCTATCCTATGGTAAGAAATTCCTTAACTAAAGACCTAAATGAAGATGTCTTTTTGATTTCTGCAGGATTCTGAACTGAAATAGGTATCACTGGCATTCCTGACCACAGCAAGCCTCTGAAAATAGCCATCAATAGCCTTGGCCTTGTGCAGCTGACCCTGTTTGAGCTGTGATTACTTCTCCAGAATTCACCCAGATTGTATTGGCAACCAGCATGAAGTATGAGCCCAGTCTGTCCTAAGGACTAATAATTTAGCCATGAAGATTGGCTTCACGTGCCATGTTAATCGAGTCTCTCTTGAAGTTAAGAACGAGCAGTAATTTCCACAGGGAGTCAGAAAATTAATACAGCCCTCAAATGCACACCAAATTGTCTTTGAACTTAGTTGCCTGTCTATGTGCAAGATCCAAGATGGTAACAGTACCATCAGTACCAAAATTTTTGTTTTGATTTGACTTCTTTGTCTATGGGGAATAATGACACTTATATAGGTGATGAAAGGTGTCTTAGTACTTTCATGAAATGACAATGGGCTGGAAAGTGTTGTGGTGCTCAGCCTTTGTGTGTCTCCACACATCCTGCCTCATGAGCATCCAAACTCTGCCCTTGCTACTGGAGGAGTTCTCATGGGGTTAAATATCAGTGTCAAAGGGCAGGGTTTGTACCAACAGCCTTCTCAAGAGACGGTAAAATGCCACTTATAGTCAGGGAACATGCATGATAATATTGAGAATTTGTTTCTCATTTTATTAGCAGTGTTCTGTTTACTGAAGTCCAGCCACTGTTTAGTCCTCCCTCAACAGCCCTATCTCTTCTGCTCCCTTCTCACCCCTCTGCATTTGGTTGTTTAGACTCCTACAGGTGACCAGAGAAGAAATGGAGAGTGCTTGCAGGATCTGCTGGGTGAATGGTGAGCCCCAAGGAAACACACTTTTTATTCAGAAATATTTCCAGCTGTTTTCAGGAGCCAAGAGAATACTGATTTCTGATTGTGCTTACCTCTTAAAGGGTAGCACACAAATCTCTGGTATGAATGGCTAGTGAAAGAAACCTGTTTTGGGAATTGCCTTTCCTTACTTGTGTAAAAATCCTTTTGTGCTATTAACACGCTTTGCAAAAAGAAGCAAGATCTAGGGGCTTGTTGAGGCACAGTTTTCACTACCAGTAGAGCTAATCTCATTAAAATGGACCTCGTCTCCTCACTGCTCAAGCACATACTGTCAGTTTCTCACAGATCATCTGACATCTCCAAAATGGAAAGCATGATGTAAAGCTTGAAAAAGAGCTCCAGACTGAAAAAAAAGTCAAAAATTGCAAAGGGTAACGAGGAGCAGGAAAAGATGGCTGTATCCAAACTTGTCAAGTTTTCAGGGTACCTATATGCCAGCCAGAGGGAACGTAAGTGTTCTGGGCTGTGAACCACTGTCTGCCCCGGCCAGCTCTGCAAGGAGCAGTCCTGGAGCCATGTGGGAATAACCTTCTTAGGAAAACCCTGCCAAAAAGAATCCTTGCAGAACACCTTTCTGTCATCTCCCCACTTCAGCTCAAAGAACATGGACACAGCCATGAGAGGCTGCAGCTGGCAGAGGCTGCTCTGCCCACTGTCTTGCCCAGACCCCTTTCCCACACAGGGCAGGCTAGCTCAGGTCTTTCAGGTGGTTCTCAAGGGCAGCAGTCCTGAGTGTGAGTTTATCCTTGAGTCTTGGGCTGGGAGCTAGGAAACAACAGAAGTGCCTGGGTGAAGAAGACAAAACAGCCCCCAAGACCTTCTCTGCGTCAATGAGGAGTGCAAATCCTGCACTCTGCCTGACAAAAGGCAACAACCAGAAAACTGCCAGGAAACAGAGGGGACACTGAGAAAGCCCTGGATGCAGAGTGCTGTGGCTGCGGGAGACACGGGTGGGGTTGAGGTGAAGCACCTTGTCTTCCAGGGAAATGTCCCTCACCGTGGCTGGGAGATGACAGCTGCTGGAAAAGAGCAGCTTCTGACTCTCCTCCCAGAGCTGGATTGCCTCATCTGGATTTTCACAGCACTCAAGTGGGTTCAGCAAAGGGAGACTTTGGTGGATGGGCAAGGATGGCCACATGCTCTGGGGACCTCCTGGCTTCAGAGATGGCCTTGCTCGGGTGGACATTCTCTCCATTCCCCAGAATAGAAATGCCCCCAGAAGGAGCTTGCTGTGGGAGATGTAATTTCTCCTGTTGGTTTCCATGTGACAGCAGTAAATTCTTTTAATGCTCCTTAAGTTGAATTTTCCATGGTCAGTTTTCCTAGGAGACTATTTTTGCATGCATTTCCTTGTTGCCTGGACAAGACTAAGACAGATTTGAAGGCAGACCATTGCAGTAACTCAGCTCCACGTAACAAGCCAGGTTCAGTAGGGGTGGGGAAAATAAACAGGCTGGGGATTGACAGGAAGAGAGAGCTTTAAACGGTGAAGAAGAGCATCGTACTCTGTCTGGGGTTTCAGTAGGTTTTCAACATAGCAGAAGGAGAGGCTGTGACACAAAGCAGTCCTTTTCGACATGACTGTGTATATACATGTGTATATGAATGTATGTTGAATATTTAGATTAACCCCCCCCTTATTCAATGTGTAAAATGCACACCTGTATAACTGGAACCCAAGACTTCTGACAGTCCCTCTGCTCCCTCAAATACCTTTGTCCGAGGCAGTCCCACTGGAAAAACAAAAAGGCAAACCAACCCCAACCAGCAGTACAGAAACAGCAAGGCTTTCTTATAAACTACCATTCAAGGGCACTGGAATTGGATGCATGGGGCTGCACTGTGTGCTTCCCTGTGGAATTGGCCTCTCCTGCTGCCTCCCGCAGCAGACTGACCCTGGGAAAGCAGAGTTTGTCCGCGCTGCCCTGCCCTCCGCGGAATCAGGCGCTGCCTTCAGCGACACAGTGTCTGCACAAGGAGCTAAGGAGGATCTGAACGAGGGAAAAGGAGCCACAGCTGGAGGATGAACACTGAGCTAACAAAATCCACAGGCAATCCCACGCTGGGAGGTGTTGGCTTTGCAGTTTCCTGCGTTTGCAGGTGACATCAGTTAATGTGTTCAAATGGCTAATGTGTCATTAAAGGAAAATGGGACTGAAATGAGGGATTCTGGATGTGGAAGGCAAGCCCCTTAAATTCCCTGCTGTGAATGCTGGTTTTGAGAATGAACCACTGCCACCAGGTACTTTGGAGGAAAAGTCTAGCTAATAATTAGAGAAAATGGCATGGCACAAAACTCTAAGCGCTTGGCCTGGAGGCTGTGTGTCCATTAGAGGAAATCAGAAAGTCAAAACAGACACGGTGTAATTTCTCTATACTTGCATTAACCATATTCCCAGCACTAGCAGTGTGGTTCACTGTAGTATAATAAAGCACTTTATTCCACACCATCACAGCTAAGTATCCTCATCAGATGAAGCATCACAGTGGCTAGAATTCACTTTTCCATTAAGGAGAACATGCATCTTGCTAAGATATTTGTCTATAGCTCAGCAATGTTTTGATTGTTATAAGAGGGCATAGCTTGGTGATAAACATTCACCCTCCTAGCCCCAGAGAAACTTATCATTTCATAAAAAAAAAATCAAACAAACTTCATTTCTACTATTTGGCAACTGCCTTGGTAAAATCTTTTGTCAAAATTACAATATCAATCCAGTTGTTTTTGTGCACAAAAATTATTCCTTTCTAGGCACCAGAGCTGGTTTCCTTTTGAGGCTTTAACTCTTGCATTAACTCTTTTGGAGCCCTAAAAATGACAGAGCTGTCAAGGGTATGGGTCTTTGATTTTTTTTGACCTGGAGCACTGCCTGAAGGTTGGACAAATTAAAATCTGAGCTGGACTCTTCTGAGAGGTTCAGGGGAGTAAGAGAAGCAACAATGGATACAAGCTGATATGCAGGAAATTTAGAATATATATTTGAATTATTTTTTTTTTTTATCTACAAGAAGAGAAGTCAAAACACTGGGTCAAGAGCCCACAGAACCAGTGGTCTCCATCCTCATCCATTAGGACCCCATATGGACAAGGCTTAGCACAACCTCATTTAATTGGTGCTGCTTTGTGCAAGGGTTGCCCTACATGATCCCTGAATCCCTCCCAGCCTGAATTATTCTGTGATTCTGTTGTCAACACAGAGAACAAGGGAAAGGGGACAGCAGCACAGGCAATTTTACAAGCTCTTCATATTTACCATATTCCAGAGCCAGAGAAGACCAAGCTGGATCCCCGAACTTCCTACACTGGTAGCCTCTACCAAAGTATGTGTGGATGCCTGCGAGCTATACCATCTACTGAAGGGGACAGCTGGGTAAGAACATTCTTTCTCCATGTTTGGGAGCCTGGGAGGGTTGAGGGTATTTTTAACATTTTTTGTACCTGTGTGCATTGCCACATGCCCTTTGGAGCCTCATATGTGATGTCTTTGTGGAGTGATGCTGAGAGCTCTCTGGCTGAAAAGTCATGGGGTTGGTGCACAGAGCCAATCTGTTCTCCCAGGTCTGCTCCAACCACTCTGAGGTTTGACTGGGTGGATATAGCCACAACCACAATTAAAAATGAGGATTTTTACAGTTCATTTAACTGGTAGAAATTTCTGCTTGACTTTTAATCCTTGAAGTCATTTTAACTCCTTTCTGACATATGTCCATATTGGGGATTTATATATTTATTTATTCTTAAAAGCAGTAAAACAGCGTACAGATGGGTGTTGATGCTATTATAGAATCCCAGTGATAAGCAAGAGCTTCTTTGAGGCCACCTTAAACCCTGCTGAAACTTAAATGTCAGGTTGTTATTGTGGCTTGTTTACTCTCACTTCTAGCTGCATTTTATTGTTTGGCTTCCTAAATCTCAGCAGGGAAAGGACAGCTTAGCTCCCTTGAAGACTGTGCTACTCTGAAATGATGACTGTTGCTGTGGGGGAAGGGGTTGCACTCTCTGTGACATGATTTGTAGGACCCTCTATAAATCATTTAGCAGCATGCCTTCACTGTAAGCTTACAATTTGTGGAGCTTTAAGAAATGTGAGGAATAACAATGCGCAAAGGAAGGAAAAACAAACCAGACCAACAGATGAAGAGATGGACTTCTCTAAACCCCTTGCCTGGAAAACCAAAAGCCTGTATTTAAGTCACAGGGACAAGCACTGAAAGCATTTTAATGGGTGAGTGCCTTCCTGTGCCACCACTGCGTGCCGTACAAATCTCGGCTTCGTGGCTTCAGAGCAGACAGGGAGGGGGCTTGGCCAGCCCTGCACGAGCAGAGTGGCTTGTGACCCTCGTGTCTCCCTCGTGAAGTCCTTAATAAATCATCCTGCTAGTCTCATAAAGTGGAGTTGAACAGCAAAGCAAAGGCCTGAGCATGCAAACCCAATTGGAAAATCAAGGGATTCTAAAAGCAGAGGGCAATGCCTTCCATTTCTGCCACGGGGCAGCACCCACATATAGCTGCAGATAGCACCGGAGCAACTGCTGGGGAGCTAATGTGGAAGTTACATTGCATTTTTCTTACTGCTGAAGGAGATGTCTGGCATAATTCTTATGCCAAATGGGAATGCTGATACAGATTTTAAGTGATAATTAATGTCAGTCAGCATTCTTATAAATAGAAATCCTGTCTCAAAAAATATTCCCATTTTTGATGATGGATTTGGTGATACAGCGATCTTCCTTTCCTTGTCAGGTGCTTTACTTAATACTATTCAGCAAGGTGATAAAAAAATAAGCACTCCACAATATCAGTAAAAAATTGCATTAAATGAAGAAGTGAGGTGATTTTGAGTGGGACTCAAACAGAGATGTTCCCACTGTAGGTCAGAAGTGACCAAGACATTGAAAGCATTTTCTACCTAAGATGCACCTAAATGATGTGACAGGTAGCAACAGGTCTGCCTCAAGGATGGGGCAAACAGCACCAAATATGCTAATGAAGCCTCGGAGTTAATTTTTACCCATTTTATTGGCTGGAAGAGACAGACCCTGGGGATTCACTCTATGATCTCCCACAGACCATAGTCCCTTTCCAGGGCTGTGGAGATCTGCTGTGGAGCTGGAACAAGAGGCACTAGATCAGCATCCTGTATTTGTGATAGTGAAAAAATGTGCTTCAGAGAAACTGTAAATCATGTAGAAGATGGTGCAACATTTGGTAAGGTAAGCTCATTCAAATTGTATCTAAATACAGGCCTGTGTAAACGGTTCGGAGGCAAAGTGCAAGCCACTCCTCAAAATGGGCAAGCAGGGTAATCCCACAATAACAGCAAAGACTTTAAGGTCATAATGGAGAAGCAGCTGAGCATGGGTTGTGAGGGCAAAGCTGCACTAAAAAGAGGTAAAATAATTGCTATATTAAGAGAAAGGAATGTGAGCACATTCATGGATGGGCTCCTTAGGTTGTATATAGTTGAGATGAGGCCAGTTCCTGACAATGCTCAGTTCCAGAGTTTATCTTTTTTAATAAGGGTGTAGCAAAATTGGTGACTGCACAGGAAAGAAACACCACAAGTGCCACAAAAATGGCTTAAGAGCTGAAGAAAGTGCTCTAAAATGAAAACCAGAGCACAATCTGTTTAGCCTATCCAAAAAAAAAAAAGAAAAAAAGAAGATTGAAAGGTGTCTTGGTAACAATGTGCTATTACCTTTGCAAAACAGTGGGAGCCATGAAGGGTTTTAGCACAGGAAGTAACAGGACCCAGTAACTGGAACCTCAAAACAGACAAAGTGATATGGTAAGAATACATTTTTCAGAAGGGTCTCATCAGGGTATCAATGGAAGTAATGAATCCTCCACCTCTTAGTGTCTTCTTATCAGGACATACAGCTGCACTTCAAGCAGAATTTGTTTTTGTCAAACATGCCATTGCTATCTCCTTCATTTTTATGAAAGTCATCCTTTAGCATTCTAGTGGCTGAGACCTTTTCTGGCAATAAATAGAAGGAAACAACAGAAGGGCCCAGAAATTGTTCCCCAGAATATTTTTAAGTACTCAGTAATTACGGGAAGTATTAAATAATTGAAGAAATTAGTTTGCACAAAACCTCTGATCTTCATTCTTTAAAAGAAAATTCTGGCTCACAAGCTTCTTTCTTTCTGCTCCTTGCAGAATCATTGGCAGGAACACAACAGCATTTATCAGGTTTTTCCCAGTGCTGAAGCTCTCGGTGGCAAAGACTGAGGCTTCGGAAATGCCCTAGGAAGGCTGTCAGGAGCCAGCGGGCATCGGGCAGTGACAGCAGACTTGCAAGCCAAGAGCAGCATGTGTGATAGCTACTCTAATCACCACCCCT
This sequence comes from Parus major, assembly GCF_001522545.3. Lineage (NCBI taxonomy): Eukaryota > Metazoa > Chordata > Aves > Passeriformes > Paridae > Parus > Parus major. The sequence goes on from NC_031771.1 coordinate 21,236,810, forward strand.
ACAGACCTTAGCCCAGGTAAGACTCAAGGGAACATTTCCTTCTGCTTTTATGACAGCATTAATACTACAAATTTTGGTTTCCCTTGTCCAAGATATCCAAGATTCAGATATCTATGTATCCCCTGCCTGTGGGATACAGGATTCTCTTTTCAAGATATAATATCTAGAGAATGATCAAAGGCATCCATAGTCAGTGGATTAAATGGGAGCTGTGGATGCTGGCTTATATTAGCTTCCAATTGAGTGTCTGCTGCTGAGTTTGAAGTGCCTAAACTAAAGACATTAGAAACTGAAAATGTTGCCTAGCTGTGCTTGATCTCCATGTCCCAGAGGAGTAAAGAAAGCAATAAAAACTAATACTGTCAGGAACTGCAACATGCCCCTAGTGACAGTGCACAGGGAGCAAGAAAAGCAGAGTAGGAAGCTGTTCCCCCAACCCACCATAATAATGCTCATGTGCAAGATCATGTTTTGCACTGTTTTTAGGGTGACTGTGGAATTTATTCCAAAGGTATAGTAAGAGCTACAGAATGGTGAATGTGAAAAATAGAGGAGAGACAAATTATAATGTAAACTAGGGAACAAATTATAATGTAGCTAGGGAAGAGACTGAGAAAAGTGCTAGAGCAGCAGATTAATGCTCAGGGACACCCTGACGTGAGTTCTGTGATAGAGAATGAACATTTGGGACTGAGGTATTTGAACTTCCTACTCAGATTCCTGCAGCCAGCCTGAGTTTGCTGATTTGATTAAGGATTGACTGTGCCCATGTGAATTTAAATTGATTTCTCATTACAGCATGAATCCCTCCCTTCCCTCCCTCCCTGCGAGAGAAGACACAGCAGCTGAAGTCGCCTTTACAAGTCATGCTGACATGGGAGAAAGAAGCTAAATGGGAGAAAGAGGCTTATGGGATAATGAGCAAATATTTTTTAATTAGTGGTGAACTGAGTATTTCTCCTGTTTCCTGCTCCAGATCCTGGCTGGCAGAAGAAAAAGAAGGAGGCAGAACTGGGATGGAGTAGGAGAGCACTAGGGTGAATGGGATTCCACCAAGTGGCTTTGCTTTTCCTATGATCCTTAATCTCTCACAGTTGGGTCTCCTTCTTGCTCTGATATGCACAATTTTTATTTCCCCCTCTCTGCTGCAGCAAGCATCATTTTAAAATTCCCACAGGCACAACTTTGGAGGCCTCCTAGTTTCCAAAGGAGAAGTAAGTCAGGTGAACCATGAATTCACCCTGTAGGTGGCAGGGACTCTTTTCTGACTGGTTTTCCCTCACCTTTAACCTTGTTCTACCCTCCCTTGATGCATTAGTGAGGTGCCTCAAATCTGCAAGTGACATAATTTGCTCAACAATCAGCATTCTCCATCAATAATGAAACCAAAAACATAGCTTGATAGACAACAAGGCTAGAGCAGCTGGCAGTGCTGCACAAATCTGGCACTATTGCTGCTGAGTTTATTAGACGTTTTATAGTCCTGAGAACTAAAGATAATGGATCCCATTCCCATATGCTGCATCAACAAGAGCTGGGACTTCGTCGTGCCATTGATCTATGAGGCAGCAGTGAATACGACCCAGACACAAATGTTAAAATGAATCAATCCTAAGCTGCTAAAGAGACACCAAGAAGCACTTTCCAATTCTCAGTTCTTGCTTTCTAATCTCCGTTCCATGAAATACTCTCCCAAGGGTTTTTGAATACAACAGTTTGCTGCAGAGTTTGGGATCAGCTTGAGAGGAATTGCCCCTGTGGATCAAAGAATAGAGATGAAATTTAGAGCCCATTATCCTTAGTAGGCACTTGTGAGCTCCACCCATTCCCTATGAAGCAAAAAGCTTTTGGGGATTGCTTTAATTTTTAAAAAGTGCTGTGTGATTATGTTCATACAGGTTTGCTGTAGGGTTCATAAAGCTATTCTCCTCAGACGACTGGAAGACAAACTTTGATTTGCTTCCAAGAACAGAAAACTGTAAGTATCTGCAGCCAAGAGAATTAAGAAAAAAATTGGAACAGACTTTAGTCTGAACCTCACCAATAGTGAGTACTACTCAGGTGTTAACATTGGTTACTTCAGAAACTATGGTACCTTCCAATGTTAGCATGTGAAACTGCCATGGTTGCTGCAGTCTCAAATCCATTTCCATTGAATCTTCATCAATGTACTCTATTTTACCTCTTTAAAACACTTAATACTCAATATCCACAAATTGTTTTAAAGCAAGCATGCAAGGAAAAGAAAAAAGTCTAAAATAGCAGCCTCTAGACTGACACCTGAAATATAAAATAGAGACAAGAGAAAAATGCTATGATGTAAAATCAGTTTTCAAGGCAAGGAGAGACTGCCTGGCTATGTACACAAAATGAAAGTTTCACCAAGACATTATCGCATAAAATAGTTTGGAGTGCTCCTACTCAAACACAGGGTTATGTAAAGGAAAGACAATCAGCTCACTCGTCCTGATTATGGATGCCAAGAGGAACTGATGACGGCCTCAGGCACTTTCATGGCTCCATGTGCCCAAAATCTCTGCAAAAATCATATCAAGTGGCATTTGGTATTTGACCTTGCTGTACCCTTTACGGCAGGAAATAATGCTACTTGGGTACAACAGCTCCACAAAATCCCGAGTGTTTTCCAGTAACTAGTATCAAGTAAATAACTCAAAAAAGCTGGATGAAAAACTAAAAAAGAGATTAATGTGTTCATTAATATGGTAAATTATTTTCTCCTGTATGTATCTGAATGGATGGGCAAATAATGAGTCTCTTAGATTTGTGGAGCATTTCACACTGGGGAGAAGATCTGATTGCTGTGCACATTGCATCATTCTGTTAATTTGAACAATGAAACCCAACAGCTGTTTAATAACACACCCAAGTTTACAACCTGAGGTAGAAGCAATGTAATTATTTTGAGATAAGTTAGACTGCTAATGCTAGTATGTGGATTTAAGAGATGAGTTTCTTAATAGCTCCATGGAATCCATACTTAGCTTGCAGGAGCAAAACAAAAAATCTGGGTTCAGGGAAGAACTCAAGCTTTGAATGATTCATGCAAGTCATGTGGCAGACATTTTATCAGTGCTGGTCAAGAAAAAAATGCATTTCAATTTTTAACACTAAGGAAAGCTTATTAGGAAAGCTTCCCATTAGGATGCTCCTTTGTAGGTGTGGAACCTACAAACCTAAAAAACCTGTTTAAACTTTTGACTTAAAAAACAATAAAAACGTATTTAGGTGTGAGGGAAATAATAAAAATATTGGGTTTGGTAAAATTCTGTTACCCCCAAAAGAAATAATCTGAAAACTCCAGTATAGATCATGATTTGATGAAATTGTAAAAGAGAAGTTAGCAGAGTTCAAATTGAAGTCTCCACCAGCAGCCAGGATGTCATGCAATACCTTATGTGAACAGCTCAAAGGGTTCCTGTCAAAGTTAAAAACAGCCTATAATAATTTTATTTGTTACTACAAACAAGTCGTTACACTTATTATATATACACTTATATTATTTTCATGTTTTTTATTAAAAAGCTTCCTTTTTAAACAATAATTTTAAGTATAGCGATTATCTGAACACCTGAAGCTCAAAACACTGCTCCCATCACACCACTGTGCTTCTCACCCCGGCATGTAAATACAGTCATAAACATATGCCCTGAGGATAGGCTAGCCACTTCACACCAGGAAAACCTCATGTGCTGAAAAGTGAGCATCAGCACACAGCCCAGTGTCCAGAATGAAGGGCATCAGATGAGCAGTTTTATCCCTAATTCTGCTACTCACATGTTGCCATTGACCAGCTGAGCTGATGATTCTGGACTCATTACTGCCACAACCTATGGTTGGAGGGATTTAGGTCTGCATGTGAACAATGCTCATGGCAAAGTGTTGCAACATGTAGAGTCATGAATTGGCTGTAGCCTGAAAAGGGAGAAGTAGAGAAAACTCATGAAATGCTATGAACTACAGTAAAACTTGTGTTCAAACACTGCTAAAATAAAAAAGCTTCATAAAGCTCAGACAAGAGATCTAGTTTGGATCTTGAAAAAAAATAAAATTTCCAAGAGTTGAGAGATTTGCATGGAGTTGTTTTCCTCTTAGGCTTTCCCTTGCACCTGTCCTCACCCCACAAAGTGGGCCATCATCCATCCATTGAATTGGTTCCTATTGCGCAACCCTCCTGTTTTTGTCCTGGTTCAATCCCTCAGACTTTCTTCATTAAGTGAATGATTTAATCTCAAGAGCTCACTAGTTTGGTGACTCCTATCCAGCAAAACAAGCTCCCAGTCCTTCCCTGCTGGTACCTGCTGCCCCAAAGGCAAAGCAATAAAGCACAGCCTTGCTGGCATGGTGTCTCCCTTTACCTGGGCAGGTTTAGCCTCTCTTCTCTGTTCAGCAGGTTTTCCTGGCTGCTGAAACCTCTTACCAGCCCTGCTGCCTGGCTGAGGTGCATGGGAACAAGCTGGACAGCTGCCCTTCCACCTGCTCCTGCCAGAAAAGTGTGCTGCACTCTTGGATGCCTTGAGATGGCATTCAGCCCCTTGCCCTTGCACAGAGACCTAACTCCAGCACAACCCCAGAGGACAAAGCGAGTCTAGATGCTGTTGACACGGCACAGAGGAGAGATCTGGTGGAGCCTGGGCAGCTGTGGAGGGGCAGAGTCTGGCCATGGGGACACTGAGCTACTAAGACCAGGCTGCACCTCAACAGCACAAGCTGTCTGCACCAGTCCTCCCATAAATCTCCATGCTGAACTGTCCAAGCTGTGAATGAGAACCCCCAAATAATTAAACATCATCTGCTTTAGCAGACACTAGCAGGAAAATAAATAAGACATCCCAACAGAGGAAGATAATTTCACGTTTACGCTTGCAAGGGAAAAGGGAATTTGAAACAAACAAAACATCTTTTTTTTCCCCCTTCAGAAACTGTCTGTCAAAGCAGGACCGTAGCGACACTGAGGACTCTGTGCAAAATTCTTCTGTTTGCTTCTGCATTTGATTAGCTGCCTGCATTATGTGTTTTAATTTCCTGCCATTGAAGCACATTGCTGTCATGGTGATAGATGCTATAGAAATGAGTAAAATAAATAAAAAAAAGTTCAGAACACTTTTGACCAAGTCTGCACTAATTAGCGCATAAGACAAACAGACAAATGTTTTCTGGGATTTGTGTCAACTGTATCCAGATTCCTCCCCTGCTTCTCAGATATCAGCAAAACCCTTTCTAGAAATGGAAATAAAGAAAGGCAGCAGATGGTGCTGGGAATACTCAGAGTAAGATGTCTCCATTCAGACCCAGATATTACTATCAAACCATGGAGTTAACAAGCACTGTGGAGCAGTGAATATTTAATGTATGGTAGTAGAAGAGCAAGGAAGGCAATATTGCAAAATGACTGGAAAAGGCTAACCAGAAAACCATTCCAGAACTTGTGTGGGTAGGATGCTACCTGTGGTGGCAAAAGCTGATTTAGCAGGAATAGGTGGCAGTGGGAGAGGAAGAAGAAGGAGACTATCCCTTGGCAGAAACATGGGAGAATGGAGATTAATCTTGTTAATGAAGTTTATAGTACCAAAATGATGGTGTGGTACTGTTCATCTCTACTGGACTTTATAAAAGAAACCAAAATATTAATAATTGTAACTAGCACAGGGTTCAACCAAGGCATCCCAAGACTTTTACAGGCATAAAACTGTCTGTGCTTTCAAAGTGAGGAAAGGATTTCTCTGATTGACAACAGGAAAGAAATACATAAAAATAACTCCTTTCCAAAACCAAAGAGAAGTTATTATTTCTTGCAGAGCTTCTACCACAAGCCATCATCATCCCCTCCTGGCTGCCTTTCCTGTAGAGATTCAAAGGTACAACACATATCCTCAAGCCATGTAATATCACTGCTATTGTGCTCTCTATGCAGTTCTGATCAAATTTTCTTTGATCAGAAAATTAATCTTAGTTAGAAATAGGAAACCTAAAGGATATTTACCGGACGCAGTCTATATTAAATTAGCAGATGTTTAGCATTTTTTTTTCCAGGGTACCATCATTTCTCTGACAAACACAATCTCAATTTGGGCTATAAGTGTAAATTCTAATCTCAGTAATAACATCTCCAATCATATTGCATGCCACCTGCATATACTTTGCAATGCAAATTGCCTGAAACACATCCTTCCTTTCAGCCCACAACTCTAAATGGAGGTGAAACCCCACAGCTTGAATTTTTGGCTTTGCACAATCTGACCTGTAGACTTTGACCTCAAGCTGAATCTCTGCAGTTGAAAAAACCTTGCTAGGAATTACATATGTACAGAACATGGAAGCCTTTATCAATGCTGCTTTTGTTACAGTCTGGAAGGAGTTGCTAACCAATTGGCTGCATTTTTTTTTTCAGATGGCTGTAGTCTGTACAGGGCTAACAGTGGAGCAAGTGCACTGCTGACATAGCTATGCAGTAAGGGCTGTAAGTAAAGAAGCACAGGGTAAAGTCTTGGGATTTGAGGCACCCTCAAATATGCAGTCATTCAAGGATGGGCCAACCATCTGCTCTGGGGACATGTTGGCTGGTAACTGTGGTATCATTATTCCAGATCTCACACATGTTCTTCTAAATTCACCTCTTCTTGACAGAATGCTTTGGTGTCAGGCAAATCAGAAAAATTACCCTCCAAATCTTACCCAGGTGCCACCAGATGCTTGACAAAAGCAGTCACCAGTTATGCAAGGACCAGCGTCTTCCACAGCTGTCTCCAGCTGATGGCTTATGCCACTTTGGCTGCAGGAGGAATGAAGTTTCAGCCACAGAAATCCCATCTGCTATGTCAGAAACCTGCAGTGCCTAAACCTGGCCATCACTAGCTGCTGGTCACTGGCATTAGCAACCACAGCTCATGCTATGATTAGGGGAGTTCCAGGTTTTCTGCATCATCTCATTGCATTTAGGACACGTCTCCTCCTCCGTCTACATCCACAGGTAGTGCAGTGGCCCAAGAGGGCAGAGGCAGCTATCAGGGTGGCAAGGAATGGCTGAGGAAAGCAAAAAGTGTCAGCAGGAACCTATGGAAAGCTGTAGGGAACAGGGGGAAGGTGTAGGACAAGGCTGGCACAGCCTTCAACCCCTTTGTGCAGAGACAGCCCCATCTGCAGCAATCTCAGACTGAAAGTCAGCCATGTGCCAAAGCACCTACAGAAAAAATTGGGCAGCTGTGGGGAAAATACATTCCACTGCAGATGCATCACTATGAAAATAGCCCAACCTGCTGACTGGACAGCCTGCACAGATCTCACTAACGCAGCAGGCTGAGCAACTAAGGTGTCAATTACCAGAGCGCAGCACGTGTGTACAGAGACCGGCAGGGAAGATGTACGTGAGTGGGAGTTGAGTCCATCACTGCCTCCAATGCAAGGTTCAGGGGGGAGAAGTTTAATGCACTCCAGGAGGTTACTGAATATGCAATTTGGACTGCTTATCCACATGTCTTTTCCAGCAGGCTGAAGGGTTTGCAGTGAGGGGCAGTGGGTTCCTGCTGCTGGGTAATGAAGACCCAGCACAGAGTGCTGTAGTGAAGGAGCATCTTGCTTGAGGTGGGTTCTGGTGTGAGGTCCACAGCCCACACTGCCTGTGTGAGAGCAGAGGGCATGTGGCCAGGTGTGGAACAGACTTGGGCAGGAGGAAGCATCTTTATAGCCAGCAGTTTGCTCCCAGCATTGTTCTGAGCAAGTTCTGACTTTCACCAAATTCTGACTCAGGGCAGAGCACCAGCCTAATGCTGGGCTGAGCCTCATGTTTGTGGCCTCAAGTGATGGGGCTGGGAGCCCTGCAGGGTGGCAAGTGTTCTCATGACAGCTAGATATCCTTGCTTGTGTCAGCTAACTGCACTTGCAGGCTCCAAGGAGACCTTACAACTAGATGGTAACAATGCTTTTGTTGTGATGCAAAGGGATAGGGTTGCCACGCCATCCTGCAAGCATCATGCTGCAAACCCAGCTTCTGCATGTCCTCATATGCATTTCCTTCCAGTTTTAGGTACAGATGCAGATGTTTTTGGGGAATTTTCTTCAAGGCCACATACATCATCTGTCCTGTAAATGATTGCAGTGGCACCAGCTCCTGTCCTTGACTGTGCTTCTTTGTCAAGCACAGCAGTGATAGCAATCACTTCAGGTTTTGCAAACCTGCAGATCACTATTGCCAATCTTTGTATGAACAAGAACTAATTAATCTTCACCACATCTTTGTGAAGAAGGTAAGTATTATCATTTATTATCTTTCTTGTTCTACAAATACAAACTGAGATGGCAAAACAAAAAATGATTTGCTGATGGCCAGACAAAGATAAACACATCGTGGGTAGTAAATATAGTATTGCTCAGTGAAAGAGGGCAGACTGTGAGATTCCCAGATTTTACCTTAATGCATGCAATGAAGAATAGCCATCCTAATAAACAACACTTCTTTGAAATGGAGTCTTCCTGCTCTGAGAATAAGTAAAACAGCAAACAAAATATTTTGCTAATTTTAGTGCAAAAGAAATACAAAGATGAAGGGCCCAAATTCTGAAACAGAGCAGCAGCTGCACACATTTGGTTTTAGTTTTTAAAAAGAGCACATTTCCCATTTAGGCTTCAAAGTGGCTGCTCTGTCAAAAGGCCCACTGACATATTGAACCTCTTGACATTTTGAGTTTTAATTTACTCTGAAATATTGCGGAGGGATCAGTTAAGTGCTGAACTTCATTTTTCTTTTAGTCTGCTGCAGTCAAATGGAGTGGAGCTGTATCTTTAAAATCTTGCCCCATTTTGCCTGCAGTAGGGACATGGAAAATTGGCTTTCTGTGTGTGCAAAGGCAAGAAAGGATGTAGAAAGCTTGCTGAAAAGAACTGAAAATTGCCTGTTTCACTGTAGCTTTGTCTCAGTAAGATGCTCCTTGTCTGTGGAAATAGTAGTTGTTTCCTACCTTCTTATTCTGTATTTCAGCAATTACACTGGCCATTTTAAGAAACTAGTTATAAATGCGGATTATTTTCATGTCTGGTCAAATGCTGAATAATGATTTAGTATTCCTGTGCCACATCCTTGCAAAGCACTTCAAACTGATTTGAGTACATGAGCCTGATCTTTTCAAAAATCTTAACTGAGAAAGAAGTAGCTGAAATTATCCTGAAAAAAAGCACTCAGGTGGCTCATCATTTCTTAACTGTATGAGGTGAGAAGGGGAAAGGCAAGACAGTGGTAAAAAAAAGCGGGGAAGTGTTTCTTGGGAACAAGCTCAAGCGGCATCCAAAGGGAAATCCCTTAGGGCCTCCAAGGAGGTAAACAAACCTGCAGCTCTTTGGCTCCCTTACCTTCCTTTTTTTTTGTTTTCTTACTTTCTTGTGGAGATCCCTCACACAGTGCAGTGTCCTGAATTTATTAATTCTTTATATGTTTTGATAGATGACTTTTACATATTTTTTTTTTCCCTAACTTCTGGGCACCAATGCTGTCATTCTAAAGTTTTCTCCTATTAAACAATACATTTAAAGACTAGTCTGAGAAAGTTGCCTCCCTTCTTGATGGGCACAATGCTTGGGCAGCCAGAACAAAGACAGATTCAGGCAACAGAAAAGCGGGAATAAAAGCAAGGTAAAAGGGAGACCCTCCTCTTGTACCTATATTGGTCATGTAGAAATGGCCCAGGTAAAAAAGTCACTCTGGTGTGTAAAATTAAGAGATAAGAGCATCAAAAGGCAGAGTACTGTGATGGGCATCTTTCCCCAGGCTGCCATGTTTCATTGTAGGCCAGTCCAAGAGGGATTGGTGCAGCCTTTGCCATTGCTGCTACTTGGACATACCAAGAGCCATTTGTCTTTACTTGTCCAAGGGGTGAGCTGAAGCATTGAGAAAATTTCTGTCTGGTGAGCAAGACACAATGTGTGGTACTTGCAGTCACCTGGTCTTTCATTTTTGAATGTGGGAGAGGAGGAGCACTGTGTGGTTTTGTTCTGTAGCACATAAGATAGTGCCCCAGTGAGGAATGCTGCTGTCCAAGGGAAGAGGGTCTGAAAAGTGTCTGAGGATGTCAGCTGTTGGGATGAAGACTTGGAAAGAGCATAAGGTTCAAGGCAAAGATAATAGACAACACAGATCTTCAAATGGCCTGGGCATCTCTTCAGCTACTTCTACAGAATTTTTTCAGAGTCCAGTGGAAAGGGTGACTGACTAAATGCCAGGCAATTTAGCATAAAAAGACCAAAAAGGACAATTGTGCATGTACCAGCAAGATGGATGGCGGTCTGGGAACAGGGAGCCTGCGTATGCCAAGGCACAAGTTCAGAAAGAAAACCAGAGGAGCTCGAGGCAGAGTAGTGACACCTCGCTCTGCTTGGATAGCAAAGAGGGAGCTGGGGACTGCTCTCCATTTGGTGATGTTTGCCCTGTGGGGAGCACAGTACAGTTTACACAAACAAAATTAATAAACTGGAGGTGTTTGATTGCTCCTGAAAGAAGTCTTTAAGCACACTAGTTAAAATGGAGCTCAGCCTATTCAAAGGTAAGAGAAAGACCAGGGGTAGGTGGTTTGGAGCCTGACTGCCATTGGGGAGTGCATGAAGAAGGTTTGCCCATGACAACTCCATCATTAACCAGAAAAAGTCATCAACTCTGGCCACAAAGTTCAGGGAGGCTGTCTTGCAGAGAGAAACCCACCAGCTACCAAGGCAAGGGTGTGCCCTGGGGTTCTGCACTGGGAAGCACCTTCTCTATGTTTAATTACATATAATTAATTACATTAATTAACAAAGGATGAGAGCAACAAAAAGGCACAGCTGAAGAAACCGAAGAGCTTTCCTGGTTTTCTTTCCATTCATTTAGTTATACAGGTGCCAGGTTTGCAAGCAGAACATCTTATTGAAGTTTCAGACAGATTTGTATTGATTTGAAGTCAGAACATTGTCCAGCTAAGTGAACCTGCAATAAACTAATTTTATGCCAAGTTAAGCCTGTACAAAAACATCTTACACTGGTTAAAATGAATTGGCATTTAAACAAAGTAAACATAATTTGATAAAACTTCAGTGAGAAGATGAGACTACTCATATTGTAGCCATGCAAGAGCATTTGAGATAGTTATTCATATAATTCCTTTTACACAGGAAAAAAGCCTGGGTTTGAATCTATATAGCAACATCAACCAAAAAAAATGTTATGAACATATTTTTTTAAAAAATATTCTGATTAAAATTTAAAGACCTAGTTCTAATTATTTGACCAAAATAATTTTCTATTATAGTATAATTCACTATTTAAAAAGAGCAAGGTAGCAGATAGTGTCTAAAGGCAAGACAAAACTACAAGATGGCATGTAAAATAACTGTAATTAAACAATCAAATGTAGCAATTAAACATGAATGATTCTTTATTAGGCTGAATGAGGATGCCAAACAAGACTCCACAGGTGGCAAGTTTATTCCCCCATGCTCGTTGGTATTTTCATTAGCAACTCTTGGCATAGTCAGACATGCAAATCTGTCTGTGTTTTTAAGAGCAAGCCCCTGTTTAGGTATCCTTCAAACCAATGAGGATATGCAAATATCAAGGAGGACAGGATTAAAGTATAATGACAGTGTTTAGGAGATAAATTGAAGAAATATGCTGAGAGTCAACAAAGTCAGTGTTCTGCACAGGGAATAATGAAATGCACTACAGTAGAATGGCCGTAGAAAATTCTGGGAAGAGAGTTGTTTTGCTGTTGTATCCAGAGGTCACCAGTAAGCCCCTGAGAGAGGTGCCAGCAGTGCTGCTCTTTGACAGGCACAACATCCAGGCAGCTGAGATGGGCTGTGCTGGGCACCGCGGCTGCGGCTGGGTGGCAGTGCTTTGCGAGGCATGGGAACTCTCCTTGCAGACAGCGCTTTTTGGAGCCAGCTTCCTTGCCAGCAGCCACAGGCAGAAAGTTTTGTCGTGTCTTGCAGCCCTGCCACCCTGGAGACATGCCAGGGAGGCATTGGCACAGCTGCCAGGTTTGTCTGGGCTGGCATCCAAGGTGTCAGTTGGGGCCAGTGTCCCCCTGCAGGAGCAGGGCCACCAACTCCTGGAGCCACCTGCTGCCTTGAGGAGGCTGCTTTCGGGCAGCGTTTTTCCTAGATTGCAATGTTTTCCCCAGTGCTCTCCAAAGCCTGAAGGCAGGGATTGGGCTCTGCCTACAAAGCAGTATCTGCCTCACAGGAACTCATAAATATGACTCCTGGCTGAACATCCAGCCAGTCAAACCCTACGTGAACCTGCATGTGGGACAAGACGCCAGCTGGACAAACTGCCCAGCAATAAAATGGTTAATAGTGGATATGTGGGAAACCAGGTGAGATGGTAATGCTACTTCTGCTGCTCTCCTTCAGCAACAGAGGCAATGGCACACAGCAACAGAGCACTGCCTTTGCTGTGGGGAGTATTTTCTTTTTAAAGGATAATCCAAAAGAGCTCACAGGAAAGTAACAGAGGTGATAAAGGATTTGGAAAATAAGACCTGTGAGAGAAAGACATTTTCAGAATGCAGAAGAGAGGGCTGAGGGGACACATAACTGTCCAGAATCATGTTAAAGGGTATTATAGAGAGGACTGGGACCAATTCTCATTAGTCAGAGAGGACAGAATGGTAAGGAATGGATTTTAAGTCCAGTAGGTAAAAATTAGATCAAATATTAAGGAAAACTTGCCATGATAAAACAGCAAATGAAGCAATCTTCCAAAGAAGCACAGACAGTGGCCACCACTGCAGAGATACCAGGAGCGACCAGGTCCCCAGAGGTAGTGGGGAAACCACCCAGGAAATCCTCTGGTAGTCAGGCTGGAGACCATGGATAACCCACTGGGGGTCTCCTCTCTCCTCAAAGGTTCACGGCTACAACAAGGCATCCCAGAAAGAGCAGACTACACGGGAGGGCTAGAAACTATTCAGATGTGAGTGTTCAGTGACAGGGCAGAGTTTTTGCTGCAGCAGGGTCAGTATTAATGGGTATTGCCAAGCACTCTGTCCTTGGTTCCCAACTGCATTTTCTCACCAGGAATGGAAAGTGACAGCCTTGCAGCTGATCCACCTCCTGCCTGGCTGTGCCCTGCATTTGGGGACTGCTGACAGACTTGGGCAGTTTCTGGTCTTTCTGTCTAGTCCTCAGATGGCATATGGAAATAATATGGCTGCTATGCATCCCAAATTACTCTCTGAGGGTGTGCATGGACATTTGGGACAAGGATTGACCCACACCAACTACAGGGAAGTAGTCTTGGGGCTGTAAACCAGATAGATCAGAAGAAATCTGACTCCTGTGGAGCTGACACACAACACAGCAGGTTTCATCTTGACCATAGGCAACCAGTGCAATGGTGTTCAGTGAACTCTCCCTATTTATTGAAGTAAGTTATCACAAGATGCAATGTGCTTCATGGGCAAATAAACTCCATCTTTTACCTTTTCTATACTCCTGCTACAGTAGTAGAACTTCCCAAAGGAAGGAGCTTGTATATAGGGCATGCAAGGAGTTCCTCTCTCCTTCAGCCAGAGGTGGGGGTCAGATCACCTGTGATGATTTTTCCTTTTCAGTGCCACATGTGCACAAGGTCCTCTGCAAACAGTTGTCACTTGATCAACACTAGCAGATCTGTCCACCAGTGCAGTTCTGGTTCATACCCCAGGGAAAAGATGAAATTACTTTACTCATTCAGAGATCAATTATGAATTCACTTTTTAAAACCCTTCAGTGTTAGCTGAAATCTATTCTCTATAAAGCAGAAACAATAAAATAATAATAATAATAATAATAATAATAATAATAATAATAATAATAATAATAATAATAATAATAACAACAACTAAACAAAAAAAGCATATTGCACTGTTTCAATCAGTGTGCACAGGCAGTACTCTCAACTTTTGTGTGATGGATGAGGCTTGGGCTTGAACTGAACCTTGCTGAAGTCAATATGTGTCTTCTTTCACTTCTCACATGTAGCCTGGCTGGCAGGGAGAGCAGTGAGGATAGGGGTCTGTATGCACACAGGCAATCCTAGAGCCATCCAGCCTCCCAAAAACAGGTTAATGCACTTGGGAGATGGAGAGAAAGGAGTTTGGCTTCCAGTTTGGCACCTCCAGGTGCCAGCCCACAATGAGACAGAGAGCCAGTGCCAGGTGAGGATCAAATTCTGTTTTATTGCTACCCCCAAGTGACCAAGCATCATGACTCTAACCTAAATCAGCAGAATTGTTTAAAACCCAGGAAATATTGTAATAATAAAATGTGCTTTCTTTCTGTGACCTTTTTATTTCTGAACCTCCATGAGTAACTGATGTCACAATTTGAAGAATTTCCTTTTCCTTTCGAAGAAAGTAATGTTTATTTACTAAGGCAAGATGTGAAACTCACCGGCTTCCAGGAGCTGGAGTTTTAATGAACACTAGAGATATGAGCCTATGGAAAAACTGCAAGAGTCAATCAAACTGCAGCAACACAAAAGAACAGTTTGTTCTGCTTCCAATATGACAATATTTACCTGCCATGGTGAGAGATCCAAAAGTCAGGCTTTCCTTTGCATTTCTGCCCAAACCTGTATTTACAAAGCTCGCTTTTGTGATATCCTCTCCAGCATCTAAATCAGTGATCTCTCTCATACCAGTGATGATATTTCCACAGAAGACGGATTAATTTTATTTTTTTTTTCCATTGATCTGGGACTTGAAACAGCTTTGGGGAGGGAGACAGATAGGAAACAAGAGGGGATTTAAGCCTTTTGCCTCACCTTTAAAAACACCCCGTGCAGCACTGCTGTCCCAGGAGTGGGCCCACGTTATTACTACAGCCACAGCCACATCATCAGAGCTACAGCGCTTGGAGTTGTAGATCATCAGTCTGCTGTCACAGCCATGATGTATGATGGAAAAAGTCATCCATCTGCAAACGCCGAGCACAAAGAACCCCGGCTGCACGGATGCAGCATGGCATGTGCAACACACACAGCAGCAAGCATTTTCCAAATATAAAGGACATAAAGGTGGTAAATTGAGACTCACAGGAAAGAAGGGGGAAGACATGCAAAGCCTCTCACCCCCAGGCCTCCAAAATTGCTAGTATGTTCTCAAATCCAAAAATGACATCTATGAATCCAGCTAATGCTTCTTTCACACACGCACAGCTTTCTCCTAAAGCTTTTTTTTTTTCTTTTTTCTTTTCCAGTGTAAAACTTCAATCATATTTACCCCTGCTTTAGGATCTTTACAGACAAAAGACATTTAAGGCTGTGAAATCTTGGGAGAAGGTAAAATGACGTGGTGGATCAATCAGCTGATGCTTCTTCCCTGCACAGCAGGAGACTCCAGAAAACCTCTTGTATTTTGTGTGGAGACTCAGCTCTGACTGAATTTTTCTTTTGGCACTATAAGAGAAGAAAGATATTTAAATTTTAAAAAGAGGAAGTGAGAGAGAAGGAGAGAGAATAAGCTTATGCATGGCTGCAGGTTTCTCAACTAAAAGGAACTGTTGGTTGTCCAGGAGAGAAGTAATTTCTTGTGTTACTCTGCTGTGCAATGCTCCAAGTGTGGGTGCAGAGAAGGTTTGTAGCTAAATAAAATTAAATTTAAAAAAATGTGAAAAAATACTATGCATAGGTCAGAGAGCCAGAGATGTGAATGAATCCTGGGATGCTGATCATCCAAGATGATTCTCCTTAGTTTTTAACACCTGTCACTAGTGACAAGTGTGTCAATGCTTTACCAAAGCAGACATTCAAAGAAGAGTTTTGTTTTTTCCCCTCTCCATGAAAGAACTGCCTCATCTAAAAGTCAGAAGCCACAAAGAAGTGGGTGTCACTGTAAAGGAATACCAGATTGAGCAGTTCAGTTCCTCTACCTTGTGCAGGGGGGACAGCCAGCCACTTTTGAACAGCTACAATACAATTTTCAAAACATCTACCTCTCTTTAACATAATACATTTGAAATACCATATTCTTGCTCCTTAATAGTAAATTGTAGCATCCACATTAAGCTGTTCTTGAGAATGTAGGTCTAAAGGCCTTTGAGAACTCCATCCTCTGTGGGGAATGTGGTAGAGTACCATAATAAAAAAGTATTTCTTTCCTCACATTTCACATAATTTTCAATTTTTTTTTTTTTTTTAGGAAAAATTACTAATTCCTAATACTAACTCGTCACTTTCATTTTTGCCATTATGTTTTTTTTAATCTGCCAAAAAACAGTTTAGTTTAGCTTCATTTAGAACTAAATTCTTTTCATTTTTAATTCATGTTTTTTCCTCAATAAATATTGAGGGAAATCACAGAATTGAGCCAGTCACAGATTTTTCTTGCTAATAGTTTATTTAAGGAAATTAGACCTTTTTGTTGGCCAAATCATCACTTGTGACAGCTATTAATTTCTTCATAACTGCAAAACATGTTTTGTTAATCCAAAATGCCTCTAAATCAACATACTCGTCCCTTGAACTCTCCTAAGCAGATGATGAGTTTTGCTGAAGACAACAGTGATTTGGCTATTCCTAAAAATGGCAATGAATTTTTAGAACTCAGTTGCCTTTTGAAGGCAAAAGGGGTGAGTTGCCTTTTGAAGAATGTTGGAAAAACAGGGAATTGCAGAATGACGAAGGAGGCATCCCGGGAGAGCAGCCCAGACAGATGATCCCGGAGATTTTGTCTGCAAAGTACCAAAGCACTTTTGGCAGCACAGCAAAGCCTCTCCAGCCCTACACCAACTAAACCCATTTCATTTGGGAATGCCTGGCATAGAAAAAGCGTAGGAGGGTATGAAAGAGAACTGGCAACTGAAATGATATCAGATCGACAAATCATTCTTCAGGGGTCTACTAATGAATGCATGGGTATTGTCTAAAATAAAGAAAACACCCACAGCAAGCGGGAAGCACACTTGGCAGGGGCAGGATCCCAGGACAGCTGAGAGCCTGCAACTGTGTGTGTGGCCACAGCTCCAGAGGGCTTTTCAGTTTTTCCGCTTGAAACTGCCCCATTTTGGTTTGTTTTCTTTCTTAAACTACTTTATTCAGTGCCAGCTCTTGCAAAGAAAGGTGTGGGAGAAAAGCTCTCAAGGAAAGATTTATTTTTAGCTGAAGTGGCTAGGCCAGCAGTTTACAAAGCCAACAAAGGGCCAGGTTGCACTCTCCAGGACACTCAAGCTACCATGGGCAGAATTCCCTCATTTAATTCAGGAACTGAGTTTTGGCTTGAAAATTCCCCCTGTTTATCCGTATCCAAGTAAGTGATTTCTCTAGTGATGCCTGAGGGGATGGGTCCCCTTCCTGACAGGCAACGGGAAGGAGAGGACAAAGCTGCCAAAGTCATTTTTGCCAGCCAAATTACAACGGACAGCTGATACGCCGCCATCCCGACCCCTGTGGCAAAACCTCCAAAGTGCCCTCATTCCTGCCTCCTCGGCCCCATGTCAGGTGCTCCCGCTCCACTGGGACTGCTGAACTCAGACCTCAGTTAGCAGGTGCTGCCCTCATTTGCAGAGCCTTGGGAAGGGCTGATAATTAGGAGATTTCCAGAACAGTTTGCCACCCTTGACAGCAACATGGGAAGAACAGGTAACTGTCTCATATGCAAAAAACCAACCAAAAGCAGTTTAATATTATGAGCATTAGAAAGACAAGGAAAACCAGAAAGTAGTATTTTAAAAGGATAATGGTATTAATAAACTGTTAGCCCTACATAGTTGCATAGATAATTAAATATCTGAGGTAAGTCTTGCTAATTATCTAGGAGCTGAACTTCCCATTTGCATCTTCAGCGGCAAGATTTACGTAGCTTAAATGGTGCCCACCTCTACACTTTGAGTTTTGTGATTTTAAGGCTTGAGCAACTATAATTAAAGAGCCTTTATGGAGCGAGCACAGCACTGTGCAGTGCAATGTGACATTCAGAATATATCAGCGTCACTTCACACAGGAGTTCTGATTATTTTCAGTTGTGTGCTTCAGCCTGTCATTTATCACCAGTGTAGCTCATCTACCTCAAACTCTGGTGTCTCACCTAGTTCATGCTGTTTCCCCCATTCCTATATGCCTCTGTCTTTTTAATCACATGTTTCATGTGTTTAATTCTTAAGGTAAAGACCTACTTTTATTTGCACACTAATGATTTTACTAGCCTATTGCATAATGCAAACAGTTCTAAAATAGGGCAGCTAATCAACACAAACGTAAGACATGAAGATTGAGGCAGCATAATCCATTCACACAGCAATGTATGTCTGCAACAGAAGAGACTTTTATTTTTCTGTTAAATAGGATGCCAGCAGGAACTGAGACTGCTCTTTGATTCAGCGATAATGAGTGAACGTTGCACCAATGAAATTTACATTTTGCCAGTGGTATGAAAAGCACAAAATTATTCTTCTTACTTCAAATTTAGGCTCCCCAAATACAGACTGATTTGCTGAAGTCTGAGTGCTCTGAAGCTCCTATTTTCGTGAATGAAGATTTTGGCAATCTAGTAAGAGCATCCAACATGAAAGGTAAAAGTAGGGCAGGTGACTACCCATCAATATTCCTCCTGGATGATCTTCTTCTGTGAAGCACATTAACCCATCTTCCTCTTCCTGTTCCCCTGCTGCAAGTAAAACCAAATTTTCATCAGTTTTTGCCATGTCTGCTTCATCTGGAAACTTTCTGAAAAATATATTAGAAAACCTGTATAATGTTCTGTAGTGAAGCAGAAGCACATTTCTCTGTGCTGACACCTACCATGTCAAACTATTATCCAGGCTTCCCGCTGGCTGATGCTGCGGGAGAAAGCTGAACTTTGACTTCAGGGTAGGCAGTGAAAGGTAATTTGGTCTATGTATCACATCTCAGGCAGGAAAAAGGCTGCAGGTCTCATATAAAGCAGACCTGTGAGGCCATGTACAATGGCTGTGGTGGCTCAGGCAGGGACTGTGAGGTACCAGCAGTCCCTCAAGGCTGGAAGTCACCTGGAGGTGATGGCCTCCTGCCCTACTGTGAGGGAGCACAAAGGGCAAGTGCCACGTTCCCACCCAGCACATTGCACTGCTCAGGTGGACATGGTGCTTTAGAACTATAACAAAGGAGTGTAGAGAAGTGTGTGTGTGTGCTTGTGTGTGTGTGTGTGTGTGTGTGTACAGGTCCTGACACACCAGGATAAAACTGAAACAAGTTTACAAGGACTTAACAAGATGTAGACTTTTTTATTGGTTGATTTGGTAGCATGGACAGTAGTGGTATTTCTGATTTTTATTTTTTTTAATAGTACTTCTGGTCTACAGCAGAAACACTACAGGATTGACCAGCACCTAAAGGCCATTCCCTGGGCTGTTCTCTGTGTGTTCTAACCTGAAAATAAACACTAACAGTTTATTTCTGTTAATTTGGGTGGTACCAACCCTGAGTTCCATGTTTTCTGCAAAATTAACAATTCAGTCTATATTCAAATGGACTAGTTAATATCCTGAAGATGGAAACATGTTCATCCTACAACAACCATAGCTGCTGGTATCCTGTAATCAAGATAAAATTCCTGGTGACAGAAGTCCCACATAATTCCTGAGTGATTTCAGAGTGCTGCTTGGAGAGCCTCATATTAAAAGTCAGTCTTTTGCTCATGGATGGCTTTTAACAAACTGATAGAGATTTGCTCAGAATCTTGTTAACTACATTGCTGTTATCCGCTATTACAGGTCAGCCAGTCCATCTGAAGCTGTCCTTCTCCAATCCAGAGGATGGGGAGGAGGTGACTACTATTTGTTGTATTGTAGTGGTTAACAGGGAAGAACCTGAGCTTCCAGCACTACTGACTTCATAACCTTGAATTTAAAAAAATGACTGTCCACTTTTCTTCCTCCATAAAGGAGGCACTTAAGCTAATTTTGGTATATTTTTCCTTTTGCGTTTGATGTGAAAAAGCAGTACCCTCAATCTCCCTTTAACACATTTACAAACAGTGAAAGCAAGCACATCAGCTAACATTTGTGAGCCAAGTCTGTAACTGCAGAAACAACAAATTACTTTTTAAATTAATGACCAAAAATAAAGTCCTGTTTCAATTCCTGACACTGGAAATGCAAAGCTGCTCCTCAGTCTTACACAGTTCTTCTACTGTTGAGCAACTCAGCCTCCTCAGTGCTGTGTTGAGGAATAACTCTGCTCAGGGGCTCAGCACCATGCCCTCCTGGTAGGAATATATAGTTACTTCCTTCAAAAAGTGTCTTCAAACCCTATGTGGGTACCAGCCTAATTCTCTTTCCCTCTCCTTCCACTCCACAAGTGTTTATATCACTTATTACATAACAACCCCCCCACTCCCCATTTTTGTTAATTTATTATACGGGGACAGCAGAACGTGGCAGATGAAAATGATGGAAGCAAGGCTCATTAGGATTCCCTGTCCTTTGAGTGGTATGTAAAAAAATGCTATGTGAAATGTCAAGAAAGTAGATTTTGAAGTTTTGACAATTGTGAGAAAAGGAGAAATGTTTGCCATTTGTCTTAATGACACTTTAGTACATTTGGAGAGCCTAGGGAAAAAAACCCCAAACCAACACCAAGTGACAATTCTGTAGGGATGTGAACTGTTTCTAAAACTGATGCTGGGGTTGACAACAGGCTCACAGAACAACAGCAGGCCTGGTTCTCGGCACAGGCTGCCAAAAAAGAGAACAGCAAGTGGGATAAAAGTGAAAATCATAGTCCTTCATGACTTAAGCTTGACCTTTGAGTAAGAACTGGCTAGTCTATTCCTCCCCACAATACTGCAGCCTTAAGGTCTCTTTGAACACAGCCAGCAGTGCAAACAGGGACATGCAAATATTAGAGAAGCATGAGTGAATGCATTTCTATGTAATTACTAACCCAGCCAAGACAATTATTGTCAGTGTTATATCTAAACATAATGTTCCCCGGCTAAAATCCTGTTCAACAGAAGTCAGACAATATGTTGCCATCAAACTGAAATTGTCCAAAGGGATCTGAAGTTTTGGCATATAAAAAAAAGGATATCCATGTTTTGATTCCTGAACTTGGAAGCTGAATCTGTGACTTTATGACTCTCCTAGATGCACAAATCTATGGCTTCAGTGGCTGCACCTTTTGTCCCCTTCAGGCTCTAAATGTTCATTTCTCTCTACTGCAGGGAAGGACATTACTGGCAAGAATAATTCTTCACACTTTTGACCAAACCAGCTACATTTCCCCAAACCAGCCTTTCACCTCAAGCAAATACTACTCAACTGCCCTCCAATAAATGATCTTACTCCTTAAAGCTTCAAGGCAAAAACTGCCCGCTGAGCAGAAACACCCAATGGGTTCAATGTGGTGCAAGTCCCCACAGACCAGGTAAGTGACACCACACATGGAATCACTTCTGCAAAACCTATCTGTCCTTACAGACTTGTGAGACAATGAACTCAGAATAAGCGTTTGGTTAATAATCCATTACCACTTGGGTGCCAACAGTGTTACAGCAGTGTTCAGTGTGCATGTAGGGCAAAAATCCAATCCCCCCAGTCTTCTCAAAGCAATCAGAATTTGAAAAAATAGTTTTGTCATAGTATTAAAGCATGGGACCCACAATGAATGTCAGCATTTACCTCATTGGAAAGAAGTCCAAGTGGAACAGGATATAGTTTCAATTATGATGAGCTCACCTAGTATTGTCCCCTTTCCAAGGAAAAGTTAGGCACCCTGAAAAAGCAGTAAAGGTGGGGGAGGTGTCCAGGTGATACAAGACTCTTCTTTTGCACATGCACAAGATTTTATGCAATCTCAATTTTATGATTCAGTATTGATGAAGTCAAACTTTCTGGTGATAAACAATGCAACAGCACACTAGCACATTTATTTGAGTCAGAAATGAGAAATGCTCAAAACCTTAACTTGAATAACTAGTTCTGTCTGGACTATTTGCAGAGAAGAATCTATTAGTTGAATTTAGTCTTTTTGCCTGTTTGTAAATTGTCCTGAAACAGATCACAACTTCCATTAATACATTCACAGTTCAAAGTTATCTAAAAAGCAATGCAAACTCCAGACTGAGTTGCTGGTAAGCTATTCATTTACTACTTCAATTATTCAATATGAAAAATTGAACTGTTTTTCCTTGGGCCCATAGCTCACCTGGTTTGTCAGTTCCCTGACTGGGTGAGCACAGCTTTTTCAGGTACAGATATTTTTACAAGAGTTACTAATATTTTCTTCTCTGTACTTCACTTGCCTCTATCTGCTCTTCTTTCTAGCCTATGATCCCCAGAGGCAGAATTTTGTGGCCTCTCAAAACAAAACACCATCCTCAGTTAGGACTATCAGGCCAGCCTGGGATATTGGCTAGTGATATGAGGGGAAAGAATCCCATAAAACAATTACATCCTTTCTGCTTTTGTTTTGCTACAAAGTTAACACAATGTACAGCTGATGTGAAGTTTCCATCATTATTGCTGCATCTTTCAAGATCAGTGTATGAATAACCCACATTTTGAGGTGTTTTCTGAGTGGAATGAGAGCTGGAGCTAAGGCAGAAAATGTCACATTGTCATGTGTACTGGTTGATTAGAAATGGGCAGCCAGCTGGTGGTGAGGCTCTTACCACAATAGAAACAGTCCCAGTGTTTTCCTGCTCAGCTTTCTCTGCAGTGTTAGAGATGGACCAAGCTACATGGCTGTGATGCAGAGAGCAGCTCAGCCACACTTTGCTCCAAAGACTTAAAAAAAAGATTCCAAAACCCAACAGAGACTTAGGAAGAACAAGGGGTATAACCAGCCACAAGCCTCTAGTTACTGCCATAATCAGTGCAACTGCACTGGTACAAAATAGCCAGCTGAGATGTCAGATCTAGTAGCCCAGCACTGACTGCAATATGAAAACCTTTTGCTGTGGGAGTCTGGGAAACATGGAGATAGGAATGGGCATGGATTTTTCCCCAGCCTTGCCTGGCTGCCCTGCTGCCCTTCTCCCCATGCTGCACAAATGAGCTCATCGGTGCCATGGCACACACATCTGCCCAGTAGCTTTTACACCACAGCTACTGAGCATTACAGTAACTGCTGACAGGAAAGGGCTTAAATAATGCTCTCCAGCAATATCATTTTGATCATCTGTGGACTCAGGAAAAAATTCTATGCTGGCTTACACAGGTTGTTGTTTTATTTGCAGCTCTGTAAGCTTTGGATTATTATTTTGAAAGGAAGGTGGCTGCACATAAAGCCAGCTCTGCAAAGCACTGGGAACAGGACAGGCTCTCATTTCAGGAGATGTATGGCTAAAATGTGGCTGCCACAGGAAGGATCTGGGAAGCCATCATACATGCAAAAACTTCTCTTCCAGTAAGTGTTACTAATTTCCTCACAGATCCTCCAAACTGGTGATTTCAATTGAGATAAATAAAAGAGAGCCAAATATCTAGTGTTTAGTGTTTTTCTTTGCACCCTCAACACTTAGATGCATTTTATTAATTTATCATATGCAGATTGGCTATTATTATGCAAGTACTTGCATGCCAGATAAGTAAATCCAGGCCCTGTGAAAAGCAAGCCCTTTCCATTTCAAGCAGGCATCTATCTGCTAATTCATTTTACAGTGTGCAATCTTGACTGGTTACTTTTGCTTTTCACAGCTTTCCCTTTAAAGGGAAGAACATGTTATGTTCTTTAAAGAGAAGAACATGTTGTGGAGAAGTGTGTCCATTCACAGCCCGCATCTTTACCCCAGCTTTCAGCAGCTCTTTGCAGCAGAAAATGAGAGAGGTTTCTTAGTATTCCTGCAAGGAAAGTCTACATTCTTGGAAACAGCATGAATAGGAAGGCTCTTCCCCCACATAATGTGAGTGATACCGAATTCTGTCCTTCTGTGGGTGCAGTGATGTGAAAAATAGAAAACCTGTACTGCCTGACCCCATGGGTCTGTTTTACATCTGGAGAACCAAAAGCAAATAAGACATGCCTGAAAATGGAAGTGTATGTCATTTGGGAGAAAGTTTTAAAAAAAAGACACCTTTTTTCACATTAACATTTTTACATTTTTTAATAAATTATTCAGTGGGTTCATGGAAAACAAAGAATGGCCATGCTAAGGGCCAGACTCTCTATACTCCTTGATGAGTTGTGCAGGACAGGGAAACACAGAGCAGGATGCAGGGCATCTGCTTTCCCCTGGGGAGGATGAGGGCATAAGTATGCTGCTGGTACTGGCCAGGTAGCCAGTGCTCTGCAAAGTCAAGACTTGCTGTAGATGACAGGAGAGGGATTTTCCAGTGGACACTTGGATACAACTTCAGGAAAGCCCTTGCTGACTTTATGCCCATCTTTGAAAAGCCAAGCTGAGGCTTGCATAGCACTGACACATTAGTACCATCCTCCTTCAGAGCAACCTGTTTTCCACAGAGCCCTGCTAGGTCTCCTCTCACCATGTCAGGGGGGAAAGAAACAGCAGCTGCTCCAGCATTTGGTGTACACCACAGTTTAATCAGATTCTGCCTCCAAATATTAATGGCATAAAGAGACTTATGGGCCACAAAGTACTTCAAGAGGTCATCCAGCCCATTTCCTTGATTTAAGGCTGGATTAGTTACAGTATATCATTCCTGCCAAAGCTAGATCTAATCTGCTCTTCGAGATCTTCAGCAATGGAGATTTGACAGCCTCTGAAGGCTGCTGCCTCACCATCATTACCATTACAAAGTCTCTCCTTGATGCCTAACTCGATTCTTCCTGGCAGCGATTGAAGACCAGTGCTCCTCTCCTAGCCACCAGAGAGAAGAGATTATTCCCAGCTACCTTGAGGTGGCCTTTCATCTCTGCAAAGATTGCCTTCACACCTCCTCTCAGTCCTCATCTGTCTGGGCTAAACACAAACTCAGTCCTTTCGTGGTGGCACATTTCCTTCTCTTCTCACCTCGCTCCATAAAGGTGTGTGCAAACAAGCAAACAAGATCAGCACAGTTACAGGAACTGGGGAGGAGGCTTGTGCCTAAGTGAAACTGCCCAAGGAAATTCTGGTGTGCTATCTGGCATTTACACAGAAAGTTGTGTAACTATTTACTGAGCAATCAGTAAACATGGTTTTCAACCATGGCAACCTCTGTACCATGCATCCCACATTCATAGACAGCTGCTTCAAATAAATAGGCAACAGACCTGAAATAGCATCACACCACTGCCTTAATTATTAGCCCGTTGATCTCATATCATGTGTAAATAGGGACCTTAGAAAGCAATTTTGGAGGAAAGAAACATGAATCTAAATCATCCCAGATAAAAAGGGGAGCTGTAGACAAACCAGGCTAGGAAAGGTATTGCAAAAATTGCTTCCTCTCTGAAAAAGAGTATGCCAGTTATCTAGAAAATATATCTATCAATCCAAATGCACAGAAAAAACCAAAAACTGACTGATGTGACAGAGTATGCCAGGTGCCACCTGCTGTTACAACCTGCTTTTGCTATTACGATGTGTCACACCCGTGTGCCAACAGTGATGATAAATATAATGTGTGTATGCTGCTTTAATGTCCAGGTGCTCATTTTGGGTAAATGACCTCTGGATCTGAATATTGTTTCAACCCAGAACTGGTAGTGTCTGTAAACTGGTGACTCAGTCACGTGAATCTCAAATTCAGCACATTACACTTGCAATCAGTTGGAGGGCAGATATTAGTGGATACCAAATAGGGGCAGTAGCTCCAAAATCCATGTTGAAACCTGTTTATGAATACCCATTTAAATATGCCATCTGTGAGAGCATCTCATACATCCTGTTTGGTTCCAAGTTCTGACATTTATTACAGCTGCCTGTCCTAACCTACTGCCCAGAAGCTCACCTTTTCATGGCTGGATACATTAATTGGTGGTGGTGACAAGGACCACCCCACCTGTGGCAACATCTGCCCTCAAGTGACACAATGCTGCTGTACTCTAAATTTTAAGCACCTGTGCCTTCAGCCTTAAGGTTTACCTATCCCTGGACTGGCAACGTGTCACAGCAGAGCCAGCTGAGCATGGATCATCTTTAAGGATGGTTTCTGAGCTTGTATTAGCCTCATTAAAAAGCCAAGCCACTCCTGCAGTATTTTCTGTGCTGTGGCTCATGATTAACCTACACAGACTGGGGGGTGGTGGTGAGACCCAGGGATTTGCTAGTCACAAAGCCCTTCCTCACTATCCTTCTGCAGCAACTTAACAGAAGGAGCACAAAAAAGATGAGATGGGATGGGAGGTTGTTTTTCCAAAAAGATTATTCATGGATATAATGTAGTGAGAAGGTAGGGCAGGACTTGTGCTCCTTGCTGACCTTGGGGAACCTCAGCTGCTGGTGGCAGGCTGTGCTCATGCAAAATGCAGATACAGGAAGACAGCTGCAAATGACATCAAAAACTGTGTTTTTCTTGATATTAAGATTCTCAAGATTCAACATAAACCCCCCCCTAAAATTCATGTCTTTTTAGAAAAATGAAAGATTTAGGGTTTTTCATAATTAAGAAAGCTTTCAGTAGCAATATACGTGAAATCAGTGGGCACACTTCACTAATTCAGACGACACATGAACCATTCTGTACACTCTTGCAAAATGCCAAATTACCTTTATAAGCAACAAAGTAGATTCTGCCCCCAAAATTGCAGGGTTTCACTTTACAGCCATTTAGCTGGGAAGCACATGGCTTTCTCCACAGCTCAGCCCAAACAATACAAGGAACCACAAAAGCAAAATACATGTAAACTCCATTTTGCAGCCATTTGGGGTTTGTTCCCACCGGCCAGGTGAGAAGAGGGATGGACGAGTCACCTCCCACAGATGTAATTTCTAAGCAGACTGAGCCACGAGAGGTCAGAGCCGGCACTCAGCAGCGGCAGGCACAAAGCCAGCGTGTTCACCTCGGTTTGCACAGTGCCGGGGACCTGGCCTCTGTCCCAAAAGAAAGGTGACACCACAGTCTAGGATTACAGCTCTGGGACACAAGGGAGGATTGCATTGTTCCCAAAGGCTCCCCCCCTGCACTCCTAACCCCGCCAGCTCCTTCAACCACCTGCGGAAATTGAGATGACCTGGCAAAGGGGCAGCATCTGCCTTGGACTCAGTGCTGAAGCATCCTAACCGAGCTGGTCCTCGCAGTGTTGAGCACCTCTCAGAGAGCTAGCCAGCAAATCCTTCACTATAAAATGTGTCCTTGGCTGCTTCCTCCAGTTTTTCAGTGTAGATTTCTTTCCCTTAACCATGCATGCCTGCATGCATTCACCCTCAGTGTCTTCAATTGCAGCAGCTTGCTTAAATATACTTCTACAGAGCACAAGGCAAAGAAAACTCACAGCCAAATCCTACCTGAGGCACCATTCACTTCACCTCAATGTGTGCTCCACACTTAATATTGTTAACATAATGTCTAACAAGTCTCCTCTTGATTACTTTGGCAAGAAGAGGGGGAAAAAAGAGCAAAACACCGAGTTTCTGAATAGATTATTCAGAGAACGATGAAATAAACTCCAATCTAACTTTTCAAGTGCAAAAAGGTCCAGTGTGTGGAAGCCGAGTGCTGAACTGCAAGATGATCCCAGCAAAGTTCCCCAAAGGAATGGGGCAGGGCAGACATAGGCAACACAAGGACAGGGCAAAGGAGCAAGGCAGGTACAGAGAGATCTGCCTTTATTTCATTCCGCTGGTGGAAGAATTCAGGTTTTATGGTTGGCAGATCACACTGTACCCTGCTTAGATCTAGTCAGAGGAAAACACAAGCAAATATCACCCATAAAAGATGCTCAGGTCAGCCTTTGCCTGCTGCAGACAAGTATGCACTAACAAACGCAGAAGGAAATCTAGCTCCCTCTGGACAAATGCAGACCATGGAATAAATGTCATGTCTGGCAAATTTCTGCACAAGTTCAGAATGCATTTAACCATTTCTAAACACCCCCAAAACCCATTACAAGATCTTTTACTTTTCCTAGATTCCTCCACTGGCACATGTCTGCTCGTGGTGTTTGGCCTTGTATAAATGAAGCAGGCAACCAGAGAGGAGTAGTCCCAGACCAAGGTGCTGATGTGGCCATAGCCCACCCAGCAGCTGAGTTCCTGGGGCCATCCAGCCTCATAGCCCATCTGGGAGGCATTTCCTCTCCACAGCAGCATACATGAAATGCAGATGATGTGTCTGAATTACAGCCATGAAGGTTTGGTCTCTTACAGTCCCAGTGACAGGCGAGTTATTTGCGGCTACACACAATTATCCTTTCTGCTAATAATTTTCAGGCCTTCACAATAATTTTACTGCCTGCTTAAATCTTCTCCTGTCCATCTTTCCTCCCTGTCAACAAATAGATTGTGCCTAGTTTTGCTTTTTTAAAAGTTGCTTTAAAAAAGCCAGCACAGTAATTCCCTTTGAACAGCCAGACCACGTGGGCTCAAGCTTGAGAGTTCGAACAGCAGCTGTGGCAGAAAATAACCTATTCATTAGGCTTCCAAGGAGAGCCGATCAAATTACTCAATACAAATAATTTATCTAACAATTTTCTCTTTGCAGATAATCTACATGCAGGACACTTTCACTGAGGAAAAACAATTGGTTTTTAATTATTATTTTTTACAAAAATTTGTTTAAAGTTTTGCTGCTTCTGTACACGGTTGCTAGGAGCGTTCATTATTCGTGGGTCAGTATTTGTGCTGTGAGATTGGCACGTGCTATTGTTTCCACACTCTGCTGAGATGACCTACGCTGTGAAACAGGCCTGAATAAAATTGCTGAGGTTTTGTCTTTCCTCTATAGGTAGCATTCTGAGAGGTAGATGTGGAAAAGCTGGTATGAGGAATATTGACATTGCAAGGCTGTTTCTCCCCACCAGCATGGGGCAAGAAAGCAGGGAGCACTTAATGTTATAAATGGATCCCAAATTTAAACCTGCTGGAGTTCTTTCTTTGGTCTGAGACAGAAGAACATATATGTGTGTGTGTGTATATATATGTTGGCTGTTTAGCAAGTTTACATTCCATTTTCTCTTGTCATGCTGACACAAACTATTTGCTCTTGTGTCTGGACTGCTATTTGCAAAGGGCACAGTGACTGCCCTTAGCCGTTCTCCCTTGATTAACTGTCTAAAAGCCAGTTTTTGGGGGCAGGTGGGAAGTTCCTTATTGGGTGGCCCAGAGTCCATAAATAACAGAAATTTGCTTTTCCTGCGTGTGGTTGGGATCCACCAATCTCCATTTCACAGCACACTACCAGGCTGCTGGCAGGGGTCCATGAGGGGGGGGGTCTCTGGTCCCCACTGTGCCACCTTCCTGCACAGGACCCCTGGTTACAGCCCTCAGCTGCCTTTAGAAAGAGAAAATTTCCCTCCGTGTGATGCTGCGTGCGTGTCAGCCCGCGGCGCGGTGATTGATGACACAGCTGCTTCTGCAACCCCTGCCGGAGAGCTCTAATTTAATTAATGGCTTTCGGCATGTGCGCGACATAACTCCTGCAGCACCTCCGTGCCCCGGGGGAGCGCGGGCACGGCAGGGTGGCTGCTCCTGGCAGCAGTGGGGAAATCGGGAGGGTGGCAGGACAGATGTGCGCGCACAAGGACCAGATGCCATCGGGCGCCTCGCGGGTTGGTGTTAACCTTCACACGTAGGCAGCGGCACGTGGAGGCCGCGCTCCCTGAGCCTCCCTCAGCAGGGCGGCGGCAGCAGCAGGCTCCAGCACTGCTGGGCATCTGCCACCTGCCTGCCATGTCCTCGGGAAAGCCACCAGGAGCAGGTGAGAGCTGCCCCACCTGATGTCTTTTGGCGATGCACAGGTGGAAACGCCTGGACCCAGGAGCAGGGGAAGGGTGAGCAGGTGGGAAGGAGTAATTTGTTTTCCCCTTGATTGGCAGCAAGGGGAGATCTCAAAGGGTTAATGGTGTCTTCTCAGCCCAGATGTACAAAAGGAAAGAAAAAAACAATCTATGCTAAGCTTTCCTGAAGTCTGGAGAACTCAGAAGGATGTGGCAAAAGCATTTCCCAGTTGTAGAATACTGCAGGATGTCTTTTATCTTCTACCGCAGCACCTTTTGTCCTTGTCAGGAGTAGGGGATGTGGGGCCAGACCACAGAACAAGAAAATAGGTTAGAGGTAAGCTGGCTAACACGACACTCCCTTGCCCCCTCAAAACTCCACCCTGGTTTAGAGTCTGAACCTATACCCAGACCTCCCACACCTAACTCAGTCTTGCCTAAAGAGAAAGAGTATTGCCAAAATACCAACTAAATTAGAACCAGTTTTTGGGAATAGCTGCCCTGGGAGAAGGAATTTTGCAAGAGTTGTCTGAGATCCCAGCTTAGTGGGCTTTCCTTTGTCTCCCCACCTTTAGGTGCAGTCACTGATGACCTTTTAATGCCCACCACTGATGAAGGCTCAAGCTTGGTACCATCTACACTCCTTGACATAATAAAGCTCAGCCTTCAAGAGAAAAGCTGCTGTCTTCCAGACCTGCAGTTCCCAGTGCAAGAAAGAGCCATCAACAGAGACACTAATATGTTTTTGGTTTGCTGTTGAAAAGAAGAAAGAACAAGGGCAAAGGAATAACCTCAGAGAACTTCCATCAGCTCCCAAAATGGTCCCTAGCTGTATGGGTTTGGGAAAAAGGATAAGCATTTTATTTTCTTCAGCATGCCCTGCAGCATTTGTCCATCATTTTCTTTGAGATGAGCCAGGCTCGTTTAACTCCAGTATTTACTGGTAAAAAAATTTCTCTATCTTGTTTTCCTGGAACATTTCAGCTTGGCTCTGCAGTCAGGCATTTCTGAAGAGCATTTGCTTCAGTTCAGCAGAATCTTCAACTTAGGACCAGGTTTTAAAAATAGTAAGCTTCTACTTTTTTTTTTTTTTCCTAGCTTTTTTCCCCTTTCCTTGCTGTTTCCTTTTCATTACCAAGGTACAGCTGGAAAGAGGGAGAGAGACAGACATTCTCCTTTGTTTTGAACTTTGGACCAAAGGCTTATGCTTCAGAAAAGCAATGCTGCTCTCCCAAAGGCCATCCTTCGTTTCTGTTATGCCTCGTTGCCTCTCCTCCCCACATGAGAGAAAACCCCCAACAATATCATCTCCCTCGAGCTCTAAGAAAACAGGTAATGATGCATGGATGTGCAATGAAATTTCAAAAATGTGCACTGACTTTTTAGAAATATGCCAACTGGCAAATAAAAAGTAAAATTAAAAATCAGACCTAGCCAATGTTTAAGGCGTTGAGTCTTCAGTAGCACCAACTGTGAACTGAAGCCTCTGTCACAGCACAGCAGCTTGCCCAATATTTATTGTTTACAATTTAGCCAAAAAATATGATCTGTGCTTAACACAAAAGATAGTTTGCTTATTGTTATTATCTGTTTCCAGCCTACTGCTGACACACTCCAGCAGACCTTGAGTGTGTCCTGTATAAGGTATTTATAGGTTTTCCTACTCAAAAAGCCTTCAAAAACCATAGCTTTGGTTGTGTAGTGACCTGCCCATATGTATGGATATATCCAGCAGGAGACACTGCACTTTGTGCTTATGTGAAGGCAAAGTGATAGCAACTCCTTCAGAGCTGGGTACAGGAGCAAAGCTACAGATGCAGATACATTGACAAGTCAATAGAAACATGGGCAAACTCTCTGTGTTGAGTCATATTTAGTTTAATTTCCCTATAGATACAAGTATTTATGGCTGAATCCTATGCTGTGCACCCAAAGATTTACCATCAAGTGGATGTGTGCAAATGGACATGGCTGCACACCATCGCTAGCGGGTGTGTATATGTGAGCACGTGAATTAAAAGATATACATGAGTTTTGCTTAAGTCTTCTTTCTCAGTGTTCTCTACAAGGACTTGTAGGAAGCAAATAGATCTGAAAATGTGTGTGTATGTGTGTGTGTGTGTGTGTGTGTGTGTGTGTGTGTGTGTGTGTGTGTGTGAGGCTGCAGGGGTGTTCGTGCGTTCCCGCTGGCACACCCAGCAGTGCGCACGCAGGGATGCCGAGGCAGGGTAGCAGCCAATCCATAATCCCATGTTCTGGATGGTAACAGCAAGGGTGTATCCATGCTGCTGGGTGCAATTCTGAGCTGTGCCCAGAGCTGCTGGCTCCACAGGCAGTGACTGGGAAGTGACTGGGCAAATCAAGGCAGCAGAGAAGCCGTCAGGGTAGGTGCTGGTGGGTGGCAAGGCCAAGCCTGCTGGCTGCATGGGCTTGTTCAGCTCCTGCTGGGCTGTGATTGAAAGCAAACAGGATGTGGTTCCCTATGGAAAGGCTGGAGCTGCAGGGGATGTGGCTGGCTGTGCACTGGTGTGCACGGAGGCTGCAGCCCCACACGGGGCCATGCCTTTGTGGCTTATTTTAACCACTTAATCAAATTGCACTCCTGGGCTTTTCACTGAAGGTAGCTCAAATCACATTTAGACAAAGCAATTTGGAAACATTTTATTGAGAGAAGCCAAATAGAAGTAGGCTTAGAAATAATCACATGCATGCCACACATTTTCTGATATTTTTCATAAAGCTTTTCAAAGCACAGATATTTACATTAACAAGTGTTTGCATTTTCCCAGGATTACAGGTTACACTTTCAGCTCTGTGCTAGGGGTAACTCCCCTGTGGCTGTAAAGCCCAGGTGTGCCCAGCTGCCCAGCCATTCCCCTTTAATGGGCACCCTTGCTCCGCAAGCCCCATCCTCCCAGTGTCCCACTCTGCTGGATGTGTGGCTTGAGCAGACAGAGACCACAGTGGTGCCCCATGGCCCCACCATGGAACACAGCAGAGCTGCCTTGGGATGCTGCCCCAGCAGGGTCCCAGGTGCCTGTGCCAGCGAGCTGGCCCCTGGAGGATGCAGGATGGTGACACCCACCACTGTACCTCTGACCTGGAGGGTGGCATCGAGCACTGCCTGGCTCTGATGGACTGTCAGGTCTGAGTATAGGCTCTGATCTCACCTACTTCCATGCACAATCCACAGTACCACATTAAAACCTAGTATTTCCCCCTCGACTCAGTACAAAGCAAATCACAAGTTCAGGCCCCCTACCTTTCAGATTTCTGTTTTCTCTCCTCCACACTCTCTTTTTGCAACATTCAGTTGGCATTTGTGAAAACTACACCACAGGGATAAAATCCCAACTTCTCCTCACGTGTAACACACTCACACTGGCAAAGAACTGGGCCAAAGGGCTCAGAGGGAAGGATATGCAATAGGAAGGGCAAAGCGCCTGTGAATTTCCTTTATTAAAAGATGAGAGGTAAGTGTGTTATGTCTTCTCTGAAACTGCAGGAGAATTGTTTTCATATAAAATATTTGAAAAGTTTGCTATATGGCTTTTCACCAGTCTTTCAGGAAAAAATTATGAGTATTATTTACTTTGTTCCAGAAATATTTTAAGAATTTAAAAGTAATCCCTGTTTTATAGGCATGGCATACTTACTCTCTTTACATGTGCGGTAAAAGCAAAAAAAATTTTATATATCTTATTCAAATCTATAAAGTACCATTACAGAAAATTGTTACTTTTATTACTCAAGCTGAACTTTTATGAATAGCTACTCCATTAGATTTACACACTGACTTTTTAGAGTTAGAAATGACACTGCAAAACACAGGAATAGCTGCAACATTTATTTTAAGGGCTGCATTACAAATAATTTTCTGGTAACAATTCTTTTTCTGCTCAGGTTATTACTTTATTGCTCCCTTTTTTTCCCCCAAACAAATTGCAAGGTGTAAATCCAGCACTTACAGTGACAGATGTCAGAGGAACTGAATGCTCCTTGCAGATCCTCCAGAGTTTCTTTCTTTCTTTGTCCCCCAGACATTTCTTTCCTTCTTTGACCTGGCAGGCTTTTCCCACTCAGCAGAATCTGTCCCACGGTGGGCTCAAGGGCAGGGTCCTGTCAGACAGGGGATGCACTAATGCAGGTCATGAGCTGCTGTCGAAGGTGAGATGTGGAGCTGCAGCTCACAGCATTTGGAAGTGGCTGGAAACCATTTCAATTTGAGTGTGCGTGTAAAGGAATATTTATTTCCATGCTCTCAGACAGGAACACACATGCAGACCTCCCATATTTCTAACTAGGGTATCCCAGACACGGAAATGTATGCACAACACACAAAGGCAAGTCCAACACATCACAGAAACATCAGTAAAACCTCTGCAGCTGTGCTGTGGGACCCCTGGGATGTCTCTGCTAACCTAAACCCCTTTGCCCCTGGCCTGAAGTACTCAACTTCCATGCAAATATAATTTCCAGGCCCAAAAGACAAATCTGACAAAGCTCAGTAGCTCTGTATCTGGAAACACCTCTTTTTCCATGGCATGGAGCCCTGACAGCACCTCGCAGTCCAGTGCCACTAACAGGCTGCCCAGGGAAGTGCTGTGGCCACTAGCCCTGGGGCCATTTATAAGACAGTGCAGATGTGGCACTGAGGGGCCAGGTTTAGTGGTGGGCTTGGCAGTGTTAGGTTTGTGGTTGGACTTGATCTTAGAAGTCTTTTCCAACATAAATGATTCTTTGATTGTAACAGCCACAGTCACTTGCAAGCTCTGAGGTGAACAGGAACAAAGACCTCTGGATACCAGGACTACCACAGACATTTCAGCCATCACACCAGCCATGGGCAGATGCTGGATTTAAGGTTTAAGGGAATATGGCTGTCTTTGAAGGTGGGTGGTGAGCTCGTACAGCAGGTTTCCCTACATGAGACATTTCCATTTATTCTCCCAAAGCCTCCAGTGCTGCTGCTGCCAGAGATAATGCTCTGGACAAGGACAGCTGGTATTGCTTCTGCATCCCTTGGTGTATCACCTCCTTTTGCCTCATTTTCTTCATTCCTTCTCAACATTTTGGCAGATGCTGAGGAACGGAAATGGCAAGGCTAGAAACAGCATTCCAGCCAGCTCCCAAATATTGTGAAGCTTTACCTGTCAGGTTCTCATGACCACCCTGCTGCCTGCAGTGCTTGAGCTGTACAGCAGGAACATGTGGCCCCAGCAGGCAGAACCAGCCCCACAGCTTGCCATAACTCCCCCTGGAACGCTAACAAGCAGAGAGCAGCAGTTCTAAATACCTGAATGTGAAAGCAGAAGGCTTTCTCTATGGGGTCAGGCCTCAAAAGAAGAGAACATTTGTATCGCATTTTTAAGCTAATGACAGAAAACTTTTCCCATTGAGATAAAAACAATAAAAATAAAAGGATTGTGACCTATAACACTCATATCTTACACCTTCAGGCATCCTATTCCTCTGCCTGTCACTTTTATATATGCATATATAAAAAGTGTGATAGCCTGTCACTTTCTACATATAAAAATATTATAGCTGGCACCAGTGGCGACCCCTATATTTTAGTGCACAAAAAAAAAAATTCCATGAGGACACTGCCTTGATTTCTCCCATTTGTATTTTCCCAGACCATTACATTTAGGGATCAAGATGTTGGTATCTGTTCTCTATATGAAAGTTAAGGGATAGACAAGAGTGCTTTCTTCAAAGGAAAATTAATTCATCTCTTTTTCCATACAAGAATGAATGAGCTTTTTTTCTCTGTTATTTGTAAGTATTTCATACTCTTGCAGACAGCTACTATGTTTGCTTGGGTTGGAGATTTTATTTTTTAACAGAAGTGGATTTGATTTTTAGGGATGCAACAAGTTAAACTTGCATACTGAGGACAGACAAGGAGTTTTCTCATCTCTTCTTGATCAAGCATCAATAAGAAGAGCACTGTATCACGCTGAAGTAGGAGCTAGAGCAATACTAAACTACTACCAGCTCAGGGAGGGTACAACAAAGGGCTTGTAAGGCCTCTCAGGCAAGCATTATCTCCTCCTCTTCCTTTTGTTCCATTAGTAGCATCAGAATTAACAGAGGTTTTTGTTGAAATCTAAAGAGAGGCTTGAGGGAGCACCTAAGAAAAGCCACCCATTATGGTTTCAGTAGCCCTCCACTGCTACTAAACTTCCTGCGTGGTTCTGGGGCTGTGATGACACCTGAACTGCTCCTGAGAGGCCAGGGGACTGGTGCCACCCCTCTGGGAGCACTGCTCAAGCAGAGCCTGCTCCTGCCAGCTCTGGGAACATCAGTGGGGTGTAGCTGGTGTAACTACACTCCCAGCCTAACGGGAACTGTGAATGACTGGCAAGGTTTGAGGCTTCAGTCAGTAGTGACAGTGTGGGACAGACCATTTAGGACAAATCAGTTCTGCAGCACCCGTGTGTTTCTGTGACACAAGTGAGTAATTAGCACTGCTGAGACAATACATGCCCAAAAAGTAGGGTAATAATTAAAAAAGAAAAAAATCCCTCTATAGAAGTCAGTAACGCCTTCTGCTCCCCCAGAATTTCATGTTTCAGCCTGTCTGTTTTATCCCCTTTACCCTCCCCACTGACAGTAGGGAGCACTGCAGCCTGTAATGGAGAGGACAACTACCTGTAAGGATGTTTTCCAGTTGGGGGCTGGACTGACTCCTTCCTCTCCTCTTGGAGACATTCTCACCGCTGATACAGCAAAAGTGTGGTGTTGCTGTTGTCAGAGACCCTCTGTGAGCTGAAGGAGATGGCCATCCTTGAAAAATCAGATATATTTCTAGGTGGGAAGTGCACTGGGTATGCCAGTGTGGAAGATGAGCCTCCTGTATGCTCATAACCTACTTATGACTGCTTATCTATTAATGAATAAGGCCTCAGGAAGTCAGGTTTAAAACAACAACAAAATTGATAGCTAGGAGAAATGCAAAAGAAAGTGAATTTTCAAAAGCACTTAGCACTGACTTCTAATGAGTACACTGATTTCCAACACCATTTCCAGTTACATAGCTCTGATATATGAAATAGGCAATAAATATAGAGAAGATCTAATACTAAGTCATAAGTACCTCACACCCCAGTCTTTAGACCAAGGCTGGAGCATGTGAGTAAGTATTTGGAAAATCTTTTTTAGGATTCAGCTTGAGGCACTTTGTGTTTTCTCACAATTTGGCAGCTAAGGGAGCCAGAAATGCTGGCTCTTAAAAGTTTGCAGGCCCATCAGAAAAATCCTGGTGTTCAAACAAAACTGCCTGAGAACTCTGGTTATCCTAGGTGGCAAAAGGCAGGAAGCTGGAAGGTAAAAAAATGGCAACACAGAGAAAACAAAGTCAGTAAGTAGTGAAGTAATTTTAAAAGGTCAATGGTGTAGGAAGCAGACATCAAAAGGGAGAAAAAAAAATCTAAATAAATGTAAATCCATTCAGTCTTGCCTCCTACAAGTCATTAAATATTTCCCAGCAGTGCTGTGCTAGCTGCTCTGTGTTTTCAGGCTTGGAGGAGCATTTCTGCCTGTTCACACTACTGTGGGAAGGCAAATGGCCCTGAGCCAGGGATTTCCAAACAGCAGCATCTTGCCAGCCTCTCACAGTGCTGCCAACCACTGTCTTTTTTGCCCCCAGCTAAACTGGGGTTTAGGTTGGTTTTTTTCCCAGTGTCCCCTGGCTCTGAAATTAATTCCTTTGGGATTTGGAAGTGCCAAGATGCACTGACCTCTAGTTTGCACTCTCACTTGGGTTGGTTTTGCGGTGTGTTGCCAAGGTGATGCCTAGAAAGGCTCAGGATAGCCCAGAGCAAGGGGTTCAGGCTAATTTTAGGGAGGGAGAAATTGTATCAGTTGAATGGGTTTGTGTTTTCAGGGCATTAGCTCTATTATAAACATTTAAGGGATCTGTTAAGGCACCTGAACCATCAAGACTGGGATTAAAGCACTTACCTAAGGCTACACCATTGACAAGAGCAGATAGAAATTAAGGTTGTGATGGAACTCACCGTTCTTAGAGGCTGTGTGTGGGGACAGGGAATGCAGGATGCAGTGCAGTGGAGCCTGTTCCAAAATTCACCTCTACCAGCATCCACACGTCCAGTGCTGGGGAAAGTGGTGGCCAGCTTACTCTTACTCCTGTGGGTTTTTCTTTCATGCAGATACTGATGGGTGGGACATTTAAAGTCATTGGAAAATGAACAAATTTATAAATATGTGAAGGGTTTTTTTCTGTCTGAAACTGTTTTGCTCAGCATTTTCAGGTTTCAGCTAACAGCTGGAATAGGCAGTTTATCTCTTTGCCTTGATTTCTGTATCTTTACTTGGGTAGCATGTGGAGGAAAAGGAAATGTGGAGGAAACAGTGAAAGGTATACTGGTTTTGGCTGGGAGTTCATTATCTTCACACTAGCTGGTATGGGGCTGCATTTTGGGTTAGTGCTGGAAAGAGTCTTGGTAGCACAAGAATATTTTTGTTATTCCTGAGCAGAGCTTGCACAGAGTTAAGCTCTTTTCTGCTCCTCACTCCATCCCACCAGCGGGGAGGCGAGGGGTGCAGAAGGAGCTGGGAGGGGACACAGCTGGGACAGCTGACCCCAAGTGACCCAAGGGATATCCCACACCAAATGGTGCCGATGTTGGCACATAGAGTGGAGGGAAGAAGGAGTGAGGGGGGATGTTTGGAGTGATGGCACTTGTCTACCCAAGTGACCTACATGTGATGGAGACCTGCTTTCCTGGGGATGGCTGAACTTCCAGCAGGAAGTGGTGAATGAGTTCCTTGTTTTGCCTTCCTTGCATGCACAGCTTTTGCTTTCCCTACTAAACTGTCTTTATCCCAACCCACAAGTTGTCTCCCTTTTACCCATACATTTCTCTATCTGATCCCAGTGAGGGTCAGGAGTGAGTGAGCAGCTGTGTGGGCTGTAGTGTGCCCACAGTAGTGTTAAACCACAGCAAAGATGTGGGATCTTGGGGGGCTGCAAGATGCTGATGAGCTAGAGGTTGATGTTGCTTTCTATCTTCAAACTGTTCTGAGTATCAGCTTAGCTGGTTAGACAGGTTTTCCCCTGCTTTGGTGGCTGGGGCTGGACCACTTTTGTGAAACATCTGCAGAAACAGACCATGCACCTCTGCTTCTGGAAAAAAATCTCCTAGGAAAATGGGGAAACAGATGGATGTATTCTGTCCTTTCAGGCAAAGGCTGAAAGAATTTTAGAAACCCCACAGAAGTAGTACACTGAACGGCTTTCTCCAGTCATTTTTACCTATAAGAAGAGTTCTGAGGGTGGTTCCCCTCGGGTGCTGCCACTGTGTCAGGTCCTCTGCCAGAGCATTATGCATAGAGCATCCATGTATGGATGCATATAGCACCCATACGTGCTTTGGAGGCCTGCAGGACAGACTCTGGGAGTAATCTGGGTAGGACAGAGAAAAGGGGGCCAGGTAACAAGTCACAGTGTGAATTCAGCTGCTGCCCATGAAAAGTGTGGCTGAGAATCTCATTCTAGGTGTTGCTTCACAACACTGGTGAAATATCTCTTCTTTTGCTGAGGGGAAGCAGCCTCTCCAGCCTGGCAGTGGCAGTCTCACGGTTCCGGATGGACAAGGGAGTAGGGTCAGCATGAGCACAGCGGGACCAGCTCTGGGGAAAGCAGCCCAAACATCTCCTTGGTGGCCAAAGCAGCCCCTGGCAGGTTAATTGTGAGCCACGCTGTAGGCTCGCGTTGGGCACACGGGGCCCTTCCCGCTATTTGCCATCCTCGGCAAACAAACACACCCTGCGCCAGATCCATCCCCGGGGCGCGGAGTTCCACCCGGCTGGAGCAGCACCCGGCCATCCAAGAGGTCGCTCTAAGAGGATGCTGAAGCTGGATGCAGCGCGTTAAAGGGGAAGAGCGGGGTCGGGGAGGCCAAAAGCCGGGGAAGGAGGCCGCGGCTGCTCTATTGAGGCCACGTCAGCGAGACAGGGGAGCATAAACAGCCGCGGAGGAAAACGAAGGCAGAGCATTTAAAGCCGGTGTGCATTTTCGAGGCAGAGGGAGAGACATCCACCGGCTCCCGCATCCCCGCCGCCGGGGCCCCCTCCCGCTAATTACGGCGAGGCTTCCTCTCCTTTCAGCTGACAGCCGCGCAGCGTAATTAGCGTCTAATAAAACGCCGAGAAG
The DNA here is from genome assembly GCF_001522545.3 of Parus major. Taxonomy (NCBI): domain Eukaryota; kingdom Metazoa; phylum Chordata; class Aves; order Passeriformes; family Paridae; genus Parus; species Parus major. The sequence goes on from NC_031771.1 coordinate 21,276,751, forward strand.
TCAGGAATGCGAGAGCGGGCTAAACAATAAACAGCGCTGTCGGGGCGGGGCGGGAGCGCGGCGGGCGGGTGACGGCCGGGCTAAGCGGAGCGCGCAGTGACACGGTGACACCGCGCCGCCAGCCCCGAGCGCGCCGCCAGCCCGCCGCAGACAGACAGCTCCAATTAATCCCAGGAGGCGCGCGTGACAGGCGAGCCAGGCAGACAATTAGAGTGAAGGAGGAAATTGGAAATGGCAAAGGTGTGAACATATGTCAAATTACAACTAAATGATAAATTACAATTCTGTCATTGAAATAAGCGGTAATTAAGAAAGATTTCAGCTAGCCCTCTTGGAGGGAAGAGAGGAGGAAGAGGAGCAAGCAGATTTTTCTTCACCCCC